>NW_022437075.1:2381302-2383282 GCF_009761245.1 Sapajus apella
CACACACACACACACACACACACACACACACACACACACACACACACGCAAAACTCAAATGTGGTGCAAGAAATGCCACCTTCTTCTCATTTCTTTCTTTCTTTCTTTTTGAGACAGTCCCGCTCTGTTGCCCAGGCTGGAGTGCAATGGCCCAATCTTGGGTCACTGCAGCCTCTGCCTCCCAGGTTCAAGTGCTTCTTCTGCCTCGGCCTCCTGAGCAGCTGGGATTACAGGCATGAGCCACCACCCCAGCCCTTCATTTTTTTTATTTTGAAATAATTTCAGACTTACAGGAAAGTTGCTCAAAACATTCCCAGATACCCAGATTTTCCAAATATTTACATTTCACTTCTGTGTTCTGTTTCACTGCATCCCCTCATCCCCTCCCCCTCTTCCTTCTCCCACTCCTCTCTCTCCTCTCTCTCCCTTCCTGGATGTGGTGGCGGGGGGAGCCTGCAGTGGGGGAGCTGCTATGTCGCCTGTCACCAGGAGGGGTCGTGAAACCCAGGCCCCTACTGAGCCCAGGCGGGTGGGTGTCAGGATACCAGGGGCCCCAGGCCTGGAGGCCTCGCAGCCCCCACCCCTGCGCTCCCCCCTCCCTACCACACTTCTGTTGCTGAAGCCATTTGAGTGAGTGAGTGAGTTGAGATGGAGTCTCGCTCTGCTGCCCAGGCTGGGGTGCCATGGCACAATCTCAGTTCACTGCAACCTCTGCCTTCTAGGTTCTAGCAATGCTCCCTCCTTGGCCTTCTGAGTAGCTGGGATTACAGGAGTGTGCCGCTGTGCCCAGCTAATTTTTTGTATTTTAGTAGAGATGGGGTTTCACTGTGTGGGCCAAGCTGGTGTCGAACACCTGAGCTCACCGAATCCACCCACCTTGGCCTCCCAAAGTGCTAAGATTACAGGCATGAGCAATTGCCCAGGGCCGAGTTAGATTTATTTGTTAACGCACATTATTGAGGTATAATCGGTGTATAACCGATTGAGGTATAACCAAGAACTGCACTAGTTAATGTTACCGTTTGATGGGCGTGACACAAATGCCCCGACACCATCACCACAGACCACGGTTCCCTTGCGGTGTTTCGTTTTTCTAATTTTTTTTTTCTTAATATTTGTGATAGGCAGGGCTTGGTGGCTCACACCTGTAATCCCAGCACTTTGGGAGGTCGAGGTGGGCAGATCACCTGAGGTCAGGAGTTCAAGACCAGCCTGATCAACATGGAGAAACCCCATCTTTACTAAAAATACGAAATTAGCCGGGTGTGGTGGCGGGCGCCTGTAATCCCAGCTACTCAGGAGGCTGAGGCAGGAGAACAGCTTGAACCCAGGAGGTGGAAGTTGCAGTGAGCCAAGATTAAGCCGCTGCATTTCAGTCTGGGAGACACAGTGAGACTCCATCTCGAAAAAATAATAGTAATAAAAATAAAGTTTTGCTTTGACCAGAATGTCATACAAATTGAATCCTACAGTGTACAGCCTTTTCAGTCTGACTTCTTTCATTTAATGTATGAAATTCATCCAAATTGTGGCATGGGTCAATAGTTCACTCCTTTTTAGTGACATTCCTGCAAATTTCTAACGAAACCTTTAGGTTTAAGTCCTAGAAGAAAAGCAACCTAAGCCGGGTGCAGTGGCTCATACCTGTAATCCCAGAAATTTGGGACAGGGAGGCGGGAGGATCATCTGAGGTCAGGAGTTCAAGACCAGCCTGGCCAACATGGGGAAACCCCGTATCTACTAAAAATACAAAAAATTAGCTGAGTGTGGTGGTGGGCGCCTGTAATCCCAGCTACTCGGGAGGTTGAGGCAGGAGAATCACTTGAACCCGGGAGGTAGATGCTGCAGTGAGCCGAGATCACGCCACTGCGCTCCAGCCTGGGTGACAGAGTGAGAACTCTGTCTCAAGAAAAAACTAAAAAAGGAAAGCAACTCAGTCAAAAGGTCTAAACATTCTGGGACTCTTTTTTTTTTTTTTTT
>NW_022437075.1:2383382-2396704 GCF_009761245.1 Sapajus apella
CTTCAGGTCTGGGTAACTGACTAGATTGCCTTTCGACAATCACACACCAGTTTTCACTTCCACCAGCACCACAGAAAGATTCCCATTTTACTTGAGAAAGTTACAGTTTCAAGGCCGGGTATGGTGACTCATGCCTATAATCCCAGCACTTTGGGAGGCCGAGGCTGGCGGATCACGAACTCAGGAGATCGAGACAATCCTGGCCAATATGGTGAAACTCCATCTCTACTAAAAATACAAAATTAGCTGTGCATAGTGTTGAGCACCTGTAATCCCAGCTACTTGGGAGGCGGAGGCAGGAGAATCACTTGAACCTGGGAGGCAGAGGTTGCAGTGAGCTGAGATAGCACCATTGCACTCCAGCCTGGGTGACAGAGCAAGACTCCATCTCAAAAACGAAAAGAAAAGGAAAAAAAAAGTTACAGTTCTTAGGGAAAGTTCATGGGAGAGGCTGGAAAAGACTGTACTGTTGATGTGGGAGAAACGCCCCATCGAATTATTGAACAGGAAGGGTTGAATTCTTAGCTTTTCAAAGAGGGATGGGTGGGTGAGGCTGAACATCACGCTGTTGGAAAGATTCAGGTGTGGAAGTGGCTGCCAGACGGGAATCTGCCTCAGGAAGAGAAGCGTCAGCGTGGACCCTCCCAGGAACATTTCTGTGCAGAGCCAAGGTGAGTCAGAGGGAAGCGGAGCCGGTGTGAGGTTCAGAGCTGAGAGCCACATGTGAAGCACTTCGTTGAGGCTGACGCTGCATTCAGACGAGTGAGTCAAGTGGGGGCATGTGGAGAGGACTGGGCTGACTCAGGTGGGAGCCGTCCAGGGTGTCCTGGATGTTGGCGGATGAGGATGATGGGGAGGTGAAATGAGCGGATGCCTTCGCCTTCCAAAGGCAGTGGCCGTCCAGTCACGAAAACCAGGGTACAGACTCAGCTGGCAGCCTCCTATGACCTGGAATCAGAAGGAGAGCTGGAAACGGTGCACACTGGAAGTGGTCAGCTGGGAAACGGCAGCCTCTCCCATGTTGGTGGGCTGAGTCGTACCTTTCTGGCTGTGGTTTTTCTGGTTTTTTCTTTTTCTTTTCTTTTTTTGAGACATAGTTTCACTGTCGCCCAGGCTAGAGTGCAGTGGCTCAATCTTGGCTCACTGCAACCCCCGCCTCCTGGGTTCAAGCAATTCTCCTGCGTCAGCCTCCTGAGTAACTGGCATTACAGGCGCCCACCACCACGCCTGACTAATTTTTCTATTTTTTAGTAGAGATGGGAGGATTTCACCATGTTGATCAGGCTGGTCTCGAACTCCTGACTTCAGGTGATCCGCGCACCTCGACCTCCCAAAGTGCTGGGATTACAGGTGTGAGCCACCGTGCCCGGCTGCCTTCTTGTTTTTTCAGTAGGTGCACAGGTAATATCAGTTAAATTGAAAAGCAGGTAGATATTGACAAGAATGGGAAGAGAGAGCATTCTGGCACTGGCTGTGCCCAGAATGTCCTTGCCAGCTATGTGTGGATAACTTTCTATCATCTTCTCAGGTACATGTATTATGGCCACCATTTTTAAAGACTTCTATTTACTTATTTATGTATTTGCTTATTTTTATCTTAGAATTTTTAAAATTTACAAATGCAAATGGAATGTATTTATGGTATACAGTGTAATTTTTTTTTGTTTTTTTTCTTGAGACAGAGTCTTGCTCTGTCTCAAGGTCAGGAGATTGGGACCACCCTGGCCAACATGGTGAAACCTGGCTCTACTAAAAATACAAAAATTAGCTGGGCGTGGTGGTACATGCCTGTAATCCCAGCTACTTGGGAGGCTGAGGCAGGAGAATTGCTTGAACCTAGGAGGCAGAGTTTTCAGTGAACCGAGATCGTGCCACTGCACTCCAGCCTGGTGACAGAGCAAGACTCCGTCTAAAAAAAAAAAAAAAGCCTGCAACACCCTAGTCTTGGAAAAAATGAAAAAATAAAACGAGCTAAAAGAGCTCTGAGTATTGGCTGGGCCCAGTGGCTCATGCCTGTAATCCAAGCACTTTGGAGGCCAAGGTGGGCGGATCACCTGAGGTCGGGAGTTCAAGACCAGCCTGACCAACATGGTGAAACCCCGTCTTTAAAAAAAAAAAAAGAGCTCTGAGTATCATAGTGGCTTGAGGAAGGGCCATAGCGTGAGGGCCTGTTCAATGTGCAGATGTAAATGGCCATATCTTTCTAAATATACACATTTTACCTTAGCGAGCTACGCAGGCTCCAAAAATCCATGCCCACATTCTGTGTTGTCCGGAAGTTTGGTATTCATAAAAACAGCCGGGTGCAGTGGTGCACACCTGTAATCCCAGCCCTTTGGGAGGCCAATGTGGTCAAATTGCTTGAGCTCAAGAGTTTGAGACCAGCCTTGGCAACATAGTGACACTCCATCTACAAAAAAATACAAAAATTAACAGGGTATAGTGGCATGTACCTGTAGTCCCAGCGCTCCCGAGGCTGAGGTGGGAGGATCACTTGAGCCTGGGAGGTCGAGGCTGCAGCCAGCCCTGATGTCACCACTGCTCTCAGGCATGGGAGACAGAGTGAGATCCCATCTCAGAAAAGCAAAAGCAAAATACTTCTAAGATTTTTGAAATGGAAATCCATATTTGTTTTTCCATCTCACAGAAGAATTCCCCACATATACACAAAATGAAACCATGAAAAGGGGGGGGGGATAGTCCTGGTACAGGTTAAGAACAATTTGTACAAACATTTTCTTTCTCTTCCCCACCTGAGATGGGAGGTCAGCATCACAGGTGGGGAAGCCTGTCCCTCTCTTTCCTGTAACTCAGCTTGGAGGTTTCCTGTCTGCCACCGTGCTGAATATTCCGTAGTCTCCCTTGACCGGTTCTTTTTTTTTTTGAATATTCTTTTTTAATTTTATTTTTTTTCTTATTACCCATTCACCTAATACACTTAAGGCCCAGTTCTGGCCGGGCGCGGTGGCTCATGCCTGTAATCCCAGTACTTTGGGAGGCCGAGGTGGGTGGATCACGAGGTCAAGAGATCAAGACCATCCTAGTCAACATTGTGAAACCCCATCTCTACTAAAAATACAAAAAATTAGCTGGGTATGGTGGCGCGTGCCTGTAATCCCAGCTACTCAGGAGGCTGAGGCAGGAGAATTGCCTGAACCCAGGAGGCGGAGGTTGCGGTGAGCCGAGATCGCGCCATTGCACTCCAGCCTGGGTAACAGGAGCAAAACTTCGTCTCAAAAAAAAGAAAAAGGCCCAGTTCTTCCTTATCATGGACCCAAATTAAGGGGTTACAGTTAACCTTCTAAAGGACACGGGCGTGCTGTTGCTTGGGGTTGGGGATTTAGTTAGGACTAACACCCAGGGCTGGGCGCAGTAGTTCACACCTGTCATCCCAGCACTTTGGGAGGCCAAGGTGGGAGAATCACTTGAGGTCAAGAGTTCTAGACCAGCCTGGCCAACATGGTGAAACCCTGTCTACTAAAAATACAAAAATTAGCCAGGTGTGGTGGTGCGTGCCTGTAATCCCAGCTGCTTGGGAGGCTAAGGCAGGAGAACTGCTTGAATTGAGGAGTCAGAGGTTGCAATGAGCTGAGATTTCACCACCGCACTCCAGCCTGGGTGACGGAGCGAGACTCCATTTCAAACAAACAAACAAGCAAAAAGGGCCCCACTCATTTCCTGCCCATAATCCGAAGGTCCCTATTGCTCCCCTCCCCGACATTTCCACAACTTCATTCCCCAGAGAGGAAGGGTTGGGGACTCATCTTCACACAATGCCACATCTCAGAAACAGCAGTGAGGAAACAACCTCACATTTCACTGGCCTGCTATGAGGTCATGGGGAATTCTCTACAGACCTCTGGGCCTCCATCTCCTCTTTGGTAAACTGAGGAACCAGCTCAGAACTTCCAAACGGGTAGCCCAAACCAGACCCTCAGACGTGCTTTGGGTTTGGCTGTTTGCGTTATGGTTTCTGTTTGTTTTGGTTCCTTCATATTGTAGCTCACAGTGTTTTGTTTATTTTTTATTTTATTCTCACTGTGTTGCTCATGCTGAAGCGCAATGGCGCAATCTCAGCTCACTGCGGCCTCCACTCCCCAGGCTCAAGCAATCCTCCCACCTCAGCCTCCCGAGTAGCTGGGACTACAGGTGTGTGCTGCCACACCTAGCTAAATTCCCACACAGTGCTTTGAAAAATTGCCAATTGAATCACAGGCATATAGGGTTTCAGAAATTTTACATAAAGATCTAGATTTCTTTTTTTTTTTTTTTTTTTTGAGACAGACTCACTGTCATTCAAGTCACCAGAGTGTAATGGCATGATCTCAGATCACTGTATCCTCCACCTCCTGGGTTCAAGCCATTCTCCTGTCTCAGCCCCCCAAGTAGCTGGGATTACAGGCGCCCACCATCACGCCCGGCTAATTTTTGTGTTTTTAGTAGAGACGGGGTTTCACTATGTTGGCCACACTCACTGAGCCACCCGCCTTGGCCTCCCAAAGTGCTCAGATTACAGGTGTGAGCCCTGGCACCCGGCCATAAATGAGTTTTTAATATAAATTTACTGCAGTTATTATCTCTTGCTTTTCACAGATTTTATACATAAAAGTGTCTAAGATTCTCAATATAGTTGGCAATGCCAAGGGCACAGTGCCCCCTGTGGGCTTGTCCCACAGTGGATGCTCGGTGCCGCAAAGAAAAATCAGCGCTGGGACAAAGGGTCTTTCAGCAACACGAGTTTTACTTCCTGGACTGCAGGAAGGGTACTCTCACTAGCCATCATGCCACAAGAATACAAAGAACAAAGGGAAAACACACACATTTATTCCTTATACATTTGGGGTCGTCCTTCTGTGTCTGATCTGTGTTGGCTGGAGCCAGACCTCACAATCTAAACTAAAACCTGACTGGCTAACAACTTAAAACTTTTCTAAACAGGCAAAAGCAATGGAGAGCTGGGACATGCCTGTGAGCATGTCTAGCACAGATATCTTGGTTAAAGTACAAGGACATAGACTGTACTACGTGCCTATAAGCATGGCATGTCTAACAGCTACATGGGATAGGGCTTAACAAAGAGTTCTTAGCACACTTATTCTTTAACAGGAAAGGAACTTTAAAAAGGAACTTGTCTACTTCCCACATTCAGCCCTGGCTGAGCTCCTGGCATGGAAGCAAGGGCAAGACATGAATCAAGGCTGCTCTCAGCTCTAGCAGGACTCAGTCCAGCAGGGAAGAGGGCCGTGGAAACTGACCACTCCTGCACCATTGAGTCCTGTGGACGTTCTGTGTTAGCAGCACATGAATCTGACTCAGAAGCAGCGGTGTGCTGGAAAATCAGCTTTCCAAAATAAAAAAAAAAAAAAATGCCTGCATTTGTACCATTAGCCAATTCCCATGGTGTAAACATTCCATCAAGGCCAATTTCAACATACTAACAGTTTACCAACAGGCTTACCATCCCCAAACAATCCTGAATATTTAATGATTGGGTTTGGGTTTTTTTGTTGCCTTTTTTTTTTTTTTTTTTGGAGACAGTCTTGCTGTGTTGCCCAAGCTGGAGTGCAGTGACACAATCTCAGCTCACTGCAACCTCAGCCTCCCAGTTCAAGTGATTCTTCTGCTTCAGCCTCCCAAGTAGCTGGGATTACAGGTGCCTGCCATCACTCCCAGCTAAGATTTGTATTTTTTTGTAGAGACAGAGTTTCACTATGTTGGTTAGGCTGGTCTAGAACTCCTGACCTCAAGTGATCTGCCCGTCTTGGCCTCCCAAAGTGCTGGGATTACAGGCATGAGTCACCATGCCCAGAACTTTTCTTTTCTTTTCTTTTTTGAGACGGAGTCTTGCTGTGTCACCTAGACTGGAGTGCACTGATGCCATCTTGGCTCACTGCAACCTCCGCTTCCTAGGTTCAAGTGATTCTCCTGCCTCAGCCTTCTTAGTAGCTGAGACTACAGATGTGTGCTAGCATACTGGCTAATTTTTGTATTTTTAGTAGAAATGAGGTTTTACCATGTTGGCCTGGCTGGTCTCAAACTTCTGACCTCAAGTGATCCTCCTGCAGCGGCCTCCTAAGCACTGGGATTACAGGTGTGAACATGACTTGTGGACTCCCCCAGTTTAGCCCTCACTGTAACCCCCATGTTATGGATTGAATGTTAATATCCCCTCAAGGTTCATGTGATGGAAACTCAAACCCAACATGAGAGTATTAAGAGGTGGGGTGTCTGCTGAGCAGTCTAGGGAGGGAGGGAGGGAGGGATACACGGACAGAGACATAATGATATAGACAGATTAGATAAGATAGATAGATAATAGATAAATAGGTAAATAGAGCTTTTGGGACATGATCAAGTCATGAGGGCATCATCCTTGTGAATGGGATTCATGCCCTTATTTATTATTTTTTTGAGATGGAGTTTTGCCCTTGTCTTCCAGGCTGGAGTACAATGGCATGATCTCAGCACAGTACATCCCCTGCCTCCTGGTTCAAGAGATTCTCCTGCCTCAGCGTCCTCACTAGCTGGGATTACAGGCACCTGCCACCACACCCAACTAATTTTGCATTTTTAGTAGAGATGGAGGTTTCACCATGTTAGCCAGGCTGGTCTCGAACTGTCCGCCTCACAAAGTGCTGGGATTACAGGCGTGAGCCACCGTGCCTGGCTGGATTCATGCACTTATAAAAGTGGCTCAGAGGAGCTCTCTTGGCCCTTCCACCGTGTGAGGACACAGCAACAAGGCACCATCTACGAAGTGGAGAGCAAACTCACACCAGACGCTGAAGCTGTCAGCGCCTTGATCTTAGACTCTCCAGCCTCCAGAAAGGTGAGCAGTAAATTTCTGTTGTATATAAATTACCTGGTCTAAGATATTTTGTCAGAGCAGCCTGAGTGGACTTAGACACCCCACTTAGCGGTTGACGGATCTGAAGGTCAAAGAGAGCGTGTCATTTGTCCAAAGCCTCACAGAAAACCAAACGTGAGAACCACGGTGGGTGGACGCTGAGCTGTGGAGCCGGCAGCATGGTCCTCATTTCCCCACCATGGGCAGAGCTCGGTGAGTGGAAGAATGGACCCAATGCCTGGCTTCAGGGAGGCTGGAGGCCAAACCCCTTGATCCTGGAGGGGTAAGGAATGACTCACAACAATTCCAGCTCGTTTTTGCTTAGTTCTCACTCATCCTCCCCACAGCCGTGTGACACAGGCCACTGGGGGCGGCATTTGATTGTGATTCTACTCTGCCAAGCACTGATTCTACCCTTACGGAGCCCCCAGTCTCGTGGGAGCTACTAACCAAATGCTCAGTGCCATCAGAAGAGCACGGCTCTGGGCGTGCGCATAGCAGAGGCTGGGGAAGGCTTCTCTGAGGCGTGGTGACTTCCAGGCTGAGGCCTGAAGGAGGGGTTGGAGTTTACCAGGCAAAAGGAAGAAGAAAGAATAACATTTTATTACTACGTGGAGGCAAAGGCCTGTGCAAACGTACTGCAGTGGAGTGGAGGAAGGAAGGCTGAAGGAGCTGAGTGACAGCTGGACCTAGAATGCAGACCACCTCGGGATAGGGGAGGGTAAGAGGTAGGCAGGGACCACCCCATGAGGAACCTGCTAGTCTTTTTTTTTTTTTTTCTTTTTTGTGACGGAGTTTCGCTCTTGTTACCCAGGCTGGAGTGCAATGGCGCGATCTCGGCTCACCGCAACCTCCGCCTCCTGGGTTCAGGCAATTCTCCTGCCTCAGCCTCCTGAGTAGCTGGGACCACAGGCACGCGCCACCATGCCCAGCTAATTTTTTGTAGTTTTTTTAGTAGAGACGGGGTTTCACCGTGTTGACCAGGATGGTCTCGATCTCTTGACCTCGTGATCCACCCACCTCGGCCTCCCAAAGTGCTGGGATTACAGGCTTGAGCCACCGCGCCCGGCTAGTCTTTTTTTTTTTTTTTGAGAAAGGATCTCACTCTATCACCTGGGCTGGAGTGCAATGGCACGATCTTGGCTCACTGCAACCTCCGCCTCCCGAGTTCAAGCGATTCTCCTGTCTCAAGTCTCCTGAGTAACTGGGATTACAGATGCTGGCCACCACGCCCAGCTAATTTTGGTATGTTTAGTTGAGGCGGAGTTTTACCACATTGGCCAGGCTGGTCTCGAACTCCTGACCGCAAGTGATCCACCTGCCTTGGCCTCCCAAAGTGCTGGGATTATAGGCATGAGCCACAGTGTCCCGCCTGCCTTCTAGTCTTTATCACAGGAGCAGTCAGAAGTCATGAAATAAGTTTTAAGCTGGAAGGTAATGTGAACACACATGTGCTTTTAAAGACACTCACGCACTCGACTGCTGCGGTGTGGAGAGTGGACAGGGATGGGCAGAGAGGAAGCCGGAGAGGGATAAATTGGGAAGCCTCTCCAGCTGTCCAAGGAGAGAGAGGAAGCTGCTTGACCTACAATGGTGGTGGGGGATGAGGATGGAGAGAAGGGCACAGTTTCAGGCGAATTTGAGAAGTGGAATTAGAATGCATTTGGGGGCAGTTGTGGTGGCTCACACCTCTAATACCAGCACTTTGGGAAGCTGAAGCAGGAGGATCTCTGGAGCCAAGTTTGAGGCCGGCCTGAGCAACACGGTGAGACCCCATTTGCATTTTTTAAAACACAAAAATTAGCTGAGCAGGGTGGCATGCACCTGTGATCTCATCTACTCAGGTGGCTGAGGTGGAAGGACCACTTGGAGCCCTGGAGTTTGAGGCTGTGGTGAGGTATCATTGCAACACCAAACTCCAGCCTGGGTGACAGAGCAAGACTCTGTCTCAAAAAAAAAAAAAAAAAAAAAGATGAAATGGATTTGAGACCCAGTTAGCAACCACCTGTGAGAGAGATCAAGACTGGAGCAGCTTGACCAGATACTCCTGTCATCAGCCTCCTCCCACAGCAAGGAGAAGCACAGTTGAGGTTTGAACCTGGTGTATGGAACCCCATAGCTGGAACCCTTTAGCTGGGGAGAGAGGAGGTGAGGGGAGACGTGGTCACCCATGGGAAAATGAGTAGAATTAACCAACCCCTGCTGGGTGCAGACAGAGCTCCTAGTGCCAAGGCCCCCAGGAGAGGAAGCAGAAAATTAAAAAAAAACAAAACAAAAAACATCACCTCATGCTACCGGCAGGTTCTTAAAACAATCTCACCCCTCAAGCAATGAGGACAGCAGCCAGGCGTAGTGGCTCACGCCTGTAATCCCAGCACTTTGGGAGGCCAAGGTGAGTGGCTCGCCTGAGGTCAGAAGTTCCAGACCACCCTGACCAATATGGCAAAATCCCGTCTCTACTGAAAATACAAAAATTAGCTGGGTGTGGTGGTGGTGGTGGTGGTGGGGTACCTGTACTCCCAGCTGCTCTGGAGGGTGAGGCAGGAGGATTGCTTGAACCCGGGAGGCAGAGGTTGCAGTGAGCTGAGATTGTGCCACCGCGCTCCAGCCTGGGCAACAGAGCAAGACTGCATCTCAAGGAAAAAAAAAAAAAAGACAGAAGCAGGAAACCACAATTCAGATGTTTTCTGGTCTGTGGTGTTGGGTTTGATAAGGATCGCAGATGTGGTGGGTCCAACAGACGTGGTGGGCTGAGTCACAGGACGGCCCTCATGGCACCTGCTCCATCAGAGTGGATGTTTGTAGGGGAACCTGTTGGGTTTTTTTCCTTTTTTTTTTTTTTTTTTTTTTTTTTTGGCGATGGAGTCTCGCTGTGTCACCCAGGCTGGACTGCAGTAGTGCAATCTCGGCTCACTACACCTCTGCCTCCCAGGCTCAAGCGATTCTCCTGCCCCAGCCTCTCAAGTATGACAGGCATGTGCCACCACGCCCGGCTAATTTTTGTATTTTTTAGTAGAGACGGGGCTTCACCATGTTAGCCAGGCTGGTGTTGAACTCCTGACCTTGTGATCCGCCTGCCTCGGCCTCCCAAAGTGGTTGGATTACAGGTGTGAGCCACCGTGCGCAGCCTACAAGCTGGATTTTTAAAAGGTCTGGCCCCACAGACTGAGTGTGTGCTGTTATCAGAACCCCATCCTCAGACCCTGGCCTGACAGCCTCACCTCTCACCCTCTCCTGCCTCCTAGTCACCTCCGGAAGGCCTGCAGCAGACGACATGGCTTCTCCAAGCCTGCCTCCTCCCCTACACAGCGGGCATGGCGACATCCTTAACCTCACCTCTCAGTGTGAAACCAACATGCTGAGATCCTGTAAGTGTTTTGCATTCGTTCCCTTTTCATGTCTTTCTTTTGAGATGAAGTCTTGCTCTGTGACCCAGGCTGGAGTGCAGTGGCACAATCTCAGCTCACTGCAGCCTCCACCTTCTGGGTTCAAATGATTCTCCCACCTCAGCCTTCCAAGTAGTTGGGATTACAGGTTGTCTCCCACCACACCCAGCTAACTTTTGTTATTTTTGTTAAGAGTCGAGGTTTCACCTTGTTGGCCAGGCTGGTCTTGAACTCCTGAACTCAGGTGATCTGCCCACTTTGGCCTCCCAAAGTGCTGGGATTACAGTATGAGCCACTGTCACCCAGCCTGATTGAATTTTCAAAAACAGGCCCTTTCCAGGGGGGCATCACTAGTCCTGTTTGAAGAGATGGGTGCTGTAGTCACTTGCCTTTCCTGGAAAGCCTGGCACCCTCCCCACAATGAGTCTGGAAGGCAGACCCAGGCTCCTGTGATGTGCACTGGACTGTCCAGGTGGCTGTGTTCCCAGATGCCCTTGCAGTCGGCATGGGCCATACCTGCCCCAGTGCTGGACTCTGAGCCAGAAGCTGAAGCAGAGCGCAAGGCAGTGGCCGTTGAGGGGCTCGGCCACAGAGCACTGACTCGGGGGCTCGGCTGCAAGACAGTAACCTTGGAGGGCTTGACACCAAATGCCTGCCAGGCTCAAGCACTGGACACGCAGGAGCCGAAAGGACCAGGGTGAAGCCAGCCCCAAGACTGGGCGGGAGGCAGTGGTCAGACCAGAGCCCCATCCTCCATCTTCCAAAGCCCAGCAACTGCCCTTTGTCCACCTGGCAGAAGCTGGCGATGTCATCCCTGGAGAGGAGGAACCGGAGTTGCTCACTCAGCTGGGGACAAGCGAAGAGGCAGCTCCCTGGAAAGACGCGACTGGCCAAAGCCTGCCCCCCATGCAGAGCACCGCCTCGGCCAATGGCTCCAGCTAGAGAGGACTCCCCACGTGACAGAATTCCCCACAGGCCACCCCAGAAACAGTGGCCTTAGCAAGGGAGGTGGGTGTCATTATCATCACTCACAGGTGCAGAACTGATGCTCAGAGGGTGTGACCAGCCCGCAAGTCCCCAGCCAGAAGGCAGAAGGGTTCAGACGAAAACCTGACTCAGCGTGGTGCTCAGCAGGCCCCTTCTGGGAACACTAGCCTCATCCCTGTCTCCGTAGGATGGAGGTGGGGACGGCTCGCTCCTTAGGATGCACTTCCTCACTGCCTCCCACGGCTGCACCCAGACTCCCAGAGCCGCTCTCATGCCAGGAGAGTCTGCAGTGGGAGCCAAGACAGCTGGCCCCAGAGGTCCCGGGAACCCCAACGCTCAGCCCTGGGAGGCAGCTTCGCCAGACAGAGCTCAGACTCCAGGTCTACACACAGTGACTTTATTACTCTCTGGACACAGGTGACTTGCTTGCACTGGGCAGAGCTCAGACTCCGGGTCTACACAGTGAGTTTATTATCTTCTGGATGCTGGTGACCTGCTCTCCCCACCCAGCTTCACTGCGGCAGGCATCTCTGTCCATTCCATGCCTCTAGGTCACAGGGGGCAGCAAGACCAAGGAGCCTACAGCCAGGCCCCGGGTCCAGCCTGTCAGAGCCATCACCTTCTGCCTCCCCGGCCCCGAACCTGTCCTGGGGAAGGAGGATTCCTAGGGAAGACCCAGATCCCTTTCCCTCAGCCTCCGCTTCATAAAGGGGGCCTGGCCTGCCACCGCTCCCCTGAGCTGCTCCTCGCCTGCCCCTCAGGGATCCCAGGCCCTCACCCCTGCTCTTGAGGCAGGGAAAGGACGGGAGAGAGGAATGGAGGAGGGAGAGGGAGGCTGGGAGCAGGAGAGAGGAGGGGAGGTAAGGAGAAGACATCAGAAAGAGGCCGGAGGCGCTAGTGACACCTGAGCAGGAAAGTGAAATGTGGGGAAAGGAGCTGGAAGAGAGAGGAAGGCGCTGGGAAGTTCAGATAAGGGAGGAGGGCGGGCAGGCGGGAAGGAGGAGGAGGGGAAGACGCCAAGCGGTGGCGCTGGGAGGAGGAGGGAGGGCCTAGGGGCAGCATCAAAGGTGGTGAGGCAGCTTGGAACACGCAGCAGCGGCTACCCCAGGGGCCAGGGCGGGAAGGGCCCCCCACCATCCGGGCCCGGGGCTGCCGCCCCCTGGGTGCTGGCCGCCGCCGCTGCTGCCCGGCCATGGATGCGCTGGTGGCGCAGCACGTGCTCGCGGCGCCCGAAGCCCTTGCCGCACTCCCAGCAGGCGAAGGGCCGCGCTCCCGAGTGCGTCTTGCGGTGGCGCACCAGGTGCTCGCGCCAGTAGAAGGTCTTGCCGCACTCGCAGCACGCGTGGGGCTTCTCACGGGCTGGCAGCGGGCGCAGCGCGGGCCCGGGGCTGCCGGGGTGCGTGTCGCGGTGGCGCCGCAGGTGCTCCTTTCGCCGGAAGGCCTTGCCGCACTCGGGGCAGGCGTGTGGCTTCTCGCCGGAGTGGCTCTGCCGGTGTCGCAGCAGGTGCGCTGGCTTCAGGGATGTCTTGCCGCACTCCGGGCAGGACGTGGTGCCCGGGGCAGCCAGGAAGGCGGGCAGGCCAGGCGCCAGCGGGGGGCTGCTGGGCTCCTGCTTGTAGGGGCGCACAGCCTGGGAGTCCCCAGCTGCCGGCCCCTCAGCCCCAGGGGCCGTGTCTGCTGTAAAAGAATCAGAGTCAGTGTCTGGGTCTGCACCAGGCTGGGGCAGGCACAGCACCGGCTGGGAGGAGTTAAGCAGGGAACGCTTAAAGGCAGAAACCACTGGGGTGGGAAGAAGGCTGGGCTGCGCGCTCTCCTTCATGACTCTGTCCCCGGTACCTAGTAGAGCCTGGCATACAGTCAATGCCAAATACATAATAGTTAATGGCTGGCTGGATGACAGATGGTTAGATGATGAATGTGAGGGTGGATGATGGATGAATGATGGATGGATGGATGGATGATGGATGGATGGATTGATGGATGATGAATGGATGATGAATGGATGGATGGATGATGGATGATGGATGGATGGATGATGGATGATGGTTGGATGGATGATGAATGGATGATGAATGGATGGATGGATGATGGATGGATTGATG
>NW_022437075.1:2396804-2397090 GCF_009761245.1 Sapajus apella
TGGATGGATGGATGGATGATGGATGATGGTTGGATGATGGATGGATGATGGATGGATTGATGGATGAATGGATGATGAATGGATGGATGGATGGAGGGATGATGGATGGATTGATGAATGGATGATGAATGGATGGATGGATGATGGATGATGAATGGAGGATGGATGGATGGATTGATGATGGATGATGGATGGATGATGGATGGATAGATGGATGATAGATGGAGGATGGATGGATAGATGGGATGGATGGATGGATGAAGGATGGAGGATGGATGGATGAAGG
>NW_022437075.1:2397190-2452572 GCF_009761245.1 Sapajus apella
TGGATGAATGGATGATGAATGGATGGATGGATGGAGGGATGATGGATGGATGGATCGATGATGGATGGAGGATGGATGGATGAAGGATGGAGGATGGATGGATAGATGATGGATGGATGGATGATGGATGGATGGATGATGGATGGATGATGGATGATGAATGGAGGATGGATGGATGGATGATGGATGATGGATGATGGATGGATAGATGGGATGGATGGATGGATGATGGATGATGGATGGATTGATGAATGGATGATGAATGGATGATGGATTGATGAACGGATGATGGATGGATGGATGGATGATGGATGGATGATGGATGGATGGATGATAGGTGGATGATGGGTGGATTGATGGATGAGTAGATGATGAATGTGAGGGTGGATGATGGATAGATGAATGATGAATGGGTGGATAATGGACGATGGATGGATGGATGATGGATAAATGATGAATGGATGGATGGATGGATGATAGGTGGATGATGGATAGATTGATGGATGAGTAGATGAATGTGAGGGTAGATGATGGATGGATGATGGATGGATGGAGGATGAATGGATTGATGGATGGATTGATGGATGGGTAGATGATGAATATGAGGGTGGATGATGGACGGATGATGGATGGTGGATGGATGATGGGTGGATGATGATGGATGGATGAATGATGGATGGATGAATGATGGATGGATTGATGGATGGTGGATAGATGATGGGTGGATGATGATGGATGATGGATGGATTGATGGATGGTGGATGGATGACAGGTGGGTGGACAGATGATGAACAGGTGAGTACATGGGTGGATAAGCATATGGATGAATGGGTGGGTGATGTATAGATGAGTGATGATGGATGGATGACAGAGGGATGGTGGGATTGGTGTGAGGGGGGATAGGTGAGTGACGGCTGGATGGATGGGTAAATGGGTAGCTGTATGACAGGAATGGATAGATGGAAGGTGGATGATGGATAGATGGATGCATGATATATGGATGGATGGGTGGATCTCCCACCCTGAGGCCCACATGCACTCCCAACCTCTGACCCCGGGGCCCACCAGCACCCCCCAACGCTGGGCCTTGGGTCCAAACCCTGGGGCTCCTCAAGGGTAGGGGTCCAAGTCTGCCCTTGTCCTGGTGCCAGGATTGTTCACCAAACAACCCCTTAGTGCTGGGGGCTGGCAGGGGGAATCAGGGAGGCCATTGGCTCACCTAAGGGAATCATCCCACTGTCTTCCTTTCCACCTGCCGCCCCGGGGCCCTGCGTCACGTCCTGAGACACCCCCGTCACTGACGACCCGTCGGGGGAGGTTGCTGGGCCCTGAAATGAGAGCGCACATCTGGAACTCAGAAACCTGAGTAAGGGCCAAACCTGAGTGAGAACCTCTATTTCTCCTGCTCCTGACACGGTCAACCAGCTGTGGAATCCCATCCCTGTGAAATCCACCCCTGCTGTGGTGAAGTCACAGTCATGCTGGAGGAGAGGCCACCCACAGAGAGGCCCACAGGGGAGGAACCAAGGCGTCCTGCCAAGCCCCTGCTGGGGAGCCGTCTGGAAACCACCAGCCTTCAAATGACAGCCTGGCCCACACTGCCACTGTGAGCTCACCGGAGACCCTGGAGCTGGCCCCAAACTCCTGGCCCACAGGGGCTTTCTGAGCTCACAGAGGTTTGCTGTTTTACACCCCTGAGTTTGAGGTGATCTGTCACGCAGCAAGAAATAACTAATACACCTGCCTCAGGTCTGTCTTCAGCTTGTTCCTGCCCTTTGGATAAAGTGCAAACTCCTTAACAAAATGCAGAATACAGGAGCTACTTTCAACTTGGAAGAAAGTCAACGAGGTTCAGAAACAACTTTTCTTGGTGTAAGACGGCAGAACAGCTGCCAAGCGGGATGGCACCAGCCAGGAAGACCAAGCTTAAAAAGTTTCAGTCCAACTCTGGCTGGGGTTTCTTGGCACTGCTATATCATTCATTTAAAACCATGTCCCCAAGGGAAGAAGATCAGAATTCTTCTGGTGCCGATGGGAGCTGGCCCATGTGTTACACACATTTTCCGTCTCAAAACTTTTTGGCCAGAGTACCTGAATCACAAAACAATGGTTGGTATGAAAATTAGCAATGCCTAGGCCAGTTGTGGTGACTCACGCCTGCAATCCCAGCACTTTGGGAGGCTGAAGCAGGTGGATCATGAGGTCAGGAGTTTGAGACCAGCTTGGCCAACACGGTGAAACCCCATCTCTACTAAAGATAACAAAATTAGCTGGACATGGTGGTGAGCGCCTGTAATCCCAGCTACTCAGGAGGCTGAGGCAGGAGAATCACTTGAACCCTGGGAGGTGGAGATTGCAGTAAGCTGAGATCACACCATTGCCCTCCTGCCTGGGCCACAGGGTGAGACTCTGTCTTCAAAAAAAAAAGCAAAGAAAGGAAAAAAAGGAAAATTAGCAATACCTAAAATTTGACTGGCTGGTGATAAGATTCAGCAGAAAGCATTCCCAGTCTTCCTTAAAAGCACACTGTTTGGGCCTGGCGGGGTGGCTCACACCTGTAATCCCAGCACTTTGGAAGGCCAAGGTTAGGAGTTCAAGACCAGCCTGGCCAACATGGTGAAACCCCCTCTCTTTTAAAAATATATAAAATTAGCCGGGTGTGGTGGTAGGCACTTATAATCCCAGATAATGGGGAGGCTGAGGCAGGAGAATCGCTTGAAACCGTAGGCAGAGATTGCAGTGAGCTGAGATTGTGCCACTGCACTCCAGGAGGCCTCCTCCTCTTCTGCTGTGGAGGGAATGGGTAACCCTTTCCAACCTCACTTGAGGCCAGGAGTTCAAGACCAGCCTGGTCAACATGATGAAACCCCATCTCTACTAAAAATACAAAAAAATTAAGCAGGCATGGTGGCAAGTGCCTGTAATGCCAGCTACTCAGGAGGCTGGGACAGGAGAATTGCTTGAGCCTGGGAGGTAGAGAATGCAGTGAGCTGAGATCATGCCACTACACTCCAGCCTGGGCGACAGAGCAAGACTCCACATCAAAAAAAAAAAAAAAAAAAAAAAAAAGGTCCGTTCCTTGGAGGTCTGGCAGAACTTACATGGAAATGCCAGAACCTGGGGCCTTCTATCAGGCAAGGTCTTTAATCACCTTGATTATCTCTCCCTACTCTGGTTTCTACCTTCCTCTTGCACCTGCCACTTTGTCATGAGCATGTGTTGGTGATTTCTACTTTCCTAGAAACTGTCCGTTTCCTCCAGGACTCCGAATGCATCACATGTGCGGCATGTGGTGGTCTCAGCAGCTCCCGAGTCTGCTCCACCGCCCAGCTCTGCCTGCTCCCACCACCGGTGTCTGCGCCATGTCCTGTTTTCCTCCTCATCTGCTTGCGGAAGGTTTGCGCTGTTCTAGCATTGGTTGAGTTTGGGGCTTGATCATCCGCCTGTCCTCTGCTTTCCTGCTAGGTTTTGCTTTTGCACTGAACAGCTAACCTGCCTCTTTTCCTGTGCTCCTGGCTGCCTCTGGAGCCCCAGGGGCACGTTGTGTCACACTAACCAGGTACAGGTTTGACCTGCCTCTCCCGGCCTCCGAGGCCCGACCCACCAGCCTTTCTCATTTCCCTGCTGGTGGACACCCTGCCCCCAGGTCTCAAACTGTACTCTCTGACTACTGTGTGCCTGAGGCTAGATGCTCAGTGACTACAGCCAGGCCATTGGATCTCTCTGGGCAGACCTGATTCTCTGCCCTGTCTTCCTGTCAAACCCTGTGTTTCAAAGCAGGACAAGAGGAGGCTGGGAGGCTCAGCCATTCCCTCCACTGCAGGACAAGAAGAGGTTTCCAGGTGATCTTCACCGTTTTCTACCAGCACATGAGCCTCTCCTTGGCTGTCCTTGTCTTTCTCATCCTGCAGTGCCTCGGTGAAAACTCTGAGGTAGGCAAGGACCCACAGACCAGACGCCAAGAAACCCCAATCCACAGCCACGCCCGCAGATGTCAGCTGTCTATGCACCACTGCCAGCTGCAATGCTGATCACCGAGGCTGTTACTATTCTTTTACCTAAAACTAAAACAACACTGACTTAAGACCATGTTGTATCACTGCTGGAAATGGAAAGCCAGTATCATGTGGCAGAGAGAGATGTCATGGGAGACTCAGTCACTCACAGCAGTGTTATTCCAGTCCATGTGGCCACCGATAAGAGAAGGCTGTGAGCCTGAGACCTGCTGTCATTAAAGAAAGAGAAGTACAGATACAGGAGAGATGTTCGCCCCGGAGCAAGCGGAGAGCAGCGCACAGGAGTCCTGCTGGCCCAGAGGCCCAGTGATTCCCCAACTTTTTTTTTTGAGACAGAGTCTCACTCTGTCACCCAGGCTGGAGTGCAGTGGCACAGTCTTGGCTCACTGCAACATCCAACTCCCGGGTTCAAGAGATTCTCCTGCCTTAGTCTCTCGAGTAGCTGGGATTACAGGTGCCCACCACCACACCCAGCTAGTTTTCATATTTTTAGTAGAGATGGGGTTTCACCATCTTGGCCAGGCTGGTCTCAAACTCCTGACCTCGTGATCCACCTGCCTCGGCCTCCCAAAGTGCTGGGATTACAGGCATGAGCCACTTCGTCAAGCTGATTCCTGAACTTTTAGATTCACTAAGCAGTAGAACCCCCACTCATCCCCAAATGGAAGGGATTTATTCTGCAAGATATATACATTAAAAGCAACAACAACCTCCACCTACTTTAACCATCTTTACCTAAAAGAACGTTTTAATGCCAAAGAAACAGATGGCACGAGGTCAGAGTAGTAACAGTGGCTGAAATCTACCTATACAGCACCCATGTGCCAGGACCTGTTCTGAGATTCATGAAAACTGGAAAGGGCGTAACCCACGCTGACCGATTCCACGTGAGTTCTATTCCACCCCCGGTTCACCTCACGTTCACCTCACCTCTGTGGCAGACAGAATAATGGCCCCATGACACACACGTCCCTATCCTCAGAACCTGTCACATGCTGTCTCAGGGCAACGGGGACTCTGCAGACGGGAGGGAATTAAGCACTGACATCGGGAAGCTACCCTGAATTATCCTGACCGCCCAATGTCATCACAGGCATCCTAAGAAGTGGCCACAGTACACCATGGAATACTATGCAGCCATGAAAAAGGATGAGTTCATGTCCTTTGCAGGGACATGGATGAAGCTGGAAACCATCATCCTCAGCAAACTAACAACAGGAACAGAAAATCAAACACTGCATGTTCTCATAATTATGTGGAAGCTGAATGATGAGAACACATGGACACAAGGAGGGGAACGTCACACACCAGGGCCTGTTGGGGTATAGGGGATTAGGGGAGGGAGAGCATCGGGACAAACACCTGATGCATGTGGTGCAGCAAACCACCATGGCACACGTATACCTATGCAACAAACCTACACGTTCTGCACATGTATCCCAGAACTTAAAGTAAAATTTAAAAGAGATGACCACAGGACCTAACAGGGTCAAGGTCAGAGAAGTGACGGGAATGGAAGCAGAGGTCGGAGTGCAGCACTCTGAGGATGGAGGAAGGGCCAGGAGCCACGGAATGTGGGCAGCCTCCAGAAGCTGGAAAAGGCACGACAGATTCTCTCCCAGAGCCTTGAGAAGGACCGTGGCTCTGCAGACACCTGGATTTTGGGCCATGAGACCCATTTTGGACTTCTGACCTCCACTACAATTACAGACTTGTGTGATTTGTCAGCCGCTGGCCTTGTGGTGATTTGTTACAACCCACGTCGGGGAACAATGGCCTGGAAGGAGAGTGAGGATAGAGAAGCCAGAGTCAGCACAGAAGGGCTGGGAGGTGGGAGCAGAGGAGCAGCAAGGTGTATCCCAGACAGAAAGCGGGGAGTGTTTGGGGGCTGGGCAGGCTGCACGAGAAGGGAGATGGATGGGGCTGCTGGCAGCCTTCACAGGAGCTGCTCCCTCTGGAAGAAAGGAAGGACGCCTGGCTGCCGTGGACTGAAAGCTCTGCTCACGTTGCCTCACCGAGATGCCACCTTTCTGCTGCTCCCTCTCAGCACCCACCAGGTACTCGGTATGCACTTAGAAGGAACACCCGACTGCTCTGACTCTACGCCCTCCTGCCACTGGGGACTCTAGCCTCACTGCAAACACCCCTCACACTCAGGTCCCTCTGCTGCTCAAGATGCCCCAGGGCCTTTGCATGGGCTGTTCCCGTGGCCTGGACCCACTCTTCTCAGACGTTTGTGTGGCTGCCCCCTGCTCATCACCCACACCCCACAAGGCAGCTGCCGGCCGCGTTAGAGTGCCACGTAATCAAAGGACAGTATTTTGAATACACCGGGGTCACTGACGTAGATTATTAAAACTAAATTCACCAGTTTCTTTTCACCTTTTTGAACGTGGCGACTAGAACCCTTCAGATGGCATCTGCGGCTCACACTGCACATCCCCCTGGACAGGGCACTCTAAGCCAGGCTGCCAGCCTCCTTTATGGGGCTTCCCCTACGGGGCCAGGCAGTCAACGCTTCAGGCTTCACGGGCCGTCTGTTGTCGTCGAGGTGGCAAGAGTCAGCCACGGATGACGTAAGCGAATGGGTGTGGCTGTGCACCCAGACTTCACCCAGACAGTGACTCGGCACAGGCCTGCTGTGTGGTCAAGAATCCAAACTGCCCAGTGAGAGGCCTGGCTTTTGCCCTCCGCCCCTGGGAAGTCACCTCTCAGCCCCTGGAGCCTCAGGCATGAGGAGGGTCTGCCTGCCTGGGGGGCCTCAGGCCAGCCCACAGCAAGATGGATTTGGGGTGGAGTTTGGGCCAGGTGACGTCCTTGACCTTCGGGGGGCTGAAGGCTGAGGTCAGACTCACAGAGCCAGGAGGAGTCCCCAGTAAGAACCCAGGACACCGAGGTCTGAGGAACATCCCTGCTGGTTCGGGAGGAGTGAGGGGAGAGGACAGCTGATAGCTGTTCTCGGTGGCGTCCACCTGGCCCTCTTCCCAGCTGCTTCCAGCGCATCCTCCTGACCGTGACCATGGCTAAGCGTCCTATGAGAGAACTCGCAAGTATGCCCGGGTCTTAGGGCCTCCTGACTGCGGCTGGTGTTGGGATGGAGGGTGCCCACGTGGACTGTCCCTCCACACTGTCCCTCGGCCTCCCCACCGTGCATTTCGCTGGTTTTCGGGGTTAAGCAGTGTTCCTCCCTCAGCCTCCTGGTGGCTTCCCCGACACCCTCTCCTCTCCCTCCCCGCCCCACCCCGTCCCAGCCCCACCAGGCTCACCCAGAGCTCCTCCAGCAGGGCCACCGCCTCCTCCCCGCTCTGCGGCTGGCGGCTGCACACCCAGGCCTGCGTGTCGGCAGGCAGCGCGCTCAGGAATTGTTCCAGCACCAGCAGCTCCAGCATCTGCTCCTTGGTGTGCACCTCAGGCTGCAGCCAGTCTCGGCACAGGGCACGGAGCAGCCCCAGCGCCTCTCGAGGGCCTGGCGCATCACCCAGGTGGAAGCGGCGGAAGCGGTGCCACGGAGAGTCCAGCGCCAGGCCCTCGGCCTCCTGCTTCACAGGCACCGCCACCTCCATGGGGCCTCCGGACAGCAGCGCCTGCAAGGGAACAAACCGGTTAGAACCCTGCCCCCAGAGCCAAGACCCCAGTCCACCAGGCCTCCCCCACCCCGCCCTCCCACCGAGACCACCACCCGTCGAGACCCCCGCCTGCGGTGCCCAGACTCACACCAGGACCCACACTCCTGTTTTTAACCAGAGTCTCGCTCTGTTGCCCACGCTGGAGTGCAGTGATGCAATCTCGGCTCAATGCAACTTCAGCTCCCGGGTTCAGGCGATCCTCCTGCCTCAGCCTCCCGAGTAGCTGGGATTACGGGCGCTCACCACCAAGCCCAGCTAATTTTTGTATTTTTAGTAGAGTCGGGGTTTCACATGTTAGCCAGGCTGGTCTCAAACTCGCGACCTCGAGCAATCCACCAGCCTCAGCCTTCCAAAGTGCTGGGATTACAGGCGTGAGCCACCATGCCAGGCGTGGAACCCTCACTTCTGAGCCGCCCACGTGTCCAGGATAGGCCCGGCCTGTGTGCCCCGGTTTCCCCTGTAAGATAAAGCACTCACCTGCCCCGTGTGTCCCAGGGGGCAAAGAGGTCTGCGTGAGGGGTGGCACGCACTCGGGTGGTGAGGAAACGGTGTCCACTTCCTAGAATCCCACAGGGTCAAGTCCCAGCTTGGCCCCTCGCTGGGCTCCGAGCCTCTGTACCTCAGTCCTGCAGCTCCTCCCACAGCCTGTCCAGAGGATTCAACCAGAAAACACGAGAAGAGCTTGCAGGAGGCCTGGCAGCAGCGGGGCACCCTCAGCACCACCCTCGCTGGACTCGTGGGGCAGAGCACCCCACACCCCGGCAGCAGATACTTTGCAGCCTGCTCAGAAGCCACCCCAACTAACTGCTGTGGCCTGAATCTGTCCCCCAGAATTCATGTGTGGAAGCCCTCACCCTGTGTGACCATATTTGGAGATGGAGCTTTTAGCTGGTAATGGAGGTTAACTGAGGTCACAAGAGCTGGGCCTAATAGGACTGTGACCCTACAAGAGGAAGGGATACCAGGAATCTGTCCATCTCTGCTAACAGGAACACACAGCAAGGAGGCCTCCCAGAGCCTGGCAGAGGCCCTCAACGGGAACCAGCCATGCCGACATTCTGACCTTCCAGCCCGCAGAACTGATAAATCAACTCGTGTTGTTTAAGCAGCTCAGTCCACGGTGCTCGCCCAGCAGCCTGTCTCAGTCCCTTCTCGGGGAGTCTGCGGTCTGGGGGCCAGCACTGTCGGGTTTGGGTGAGCACCTCTTGCAGGCTGCGGACGGCCTCCTCCTATGTCCTCACATGGCAGCAAGAGAGGTGGGCAGCGAGCTCTCCTGTCTCTTCTTAGAAGGGCACTAATCCCATGCAAGAGGGCCCCACCTCCCAGTGCCATCACATGGGGGACCGCTGCCAGCATATGAATTTGAATGGATGCAGACAATGAGTCCGTAGCCCGGCCAAGCACACTGCAGCCCCAGTCACATTTGGGATTAGCAGATGTCATACACTGTCCACGGCTGCCTTGGACCTGCTGAGTGGCTGCAACAGGGTCTGGACAGCCGGCAAGGCTGCCCACAGAGCCAGAGATAATTACTCACTGGCTCTTCACAGAAGGACTGCCGACCCCTGACCTCAAGGACACTGGAAGATCAGGATAAAAGGGCCCCTGATGACCCCATGGGGCTCAGGCGCCGGCCGTCCCAGAACTCCTATGGACTAGTATGGGAGAAAAGAATCAGTGCTGTCTTCTCTGGGGCAATGTACTTGGGGTCTCTTCATGACAGCAGCTTGTCCTGTATCATAAGGAACCACAGCAAAGTCCCCTTGACCACAAGGCAGCGGGTAGCCACGTAATCTGCTTCTAGCTGGTGAGGCCTGAGAGGAAGTCTGCATTCAGACAATCTTCCGCCTGGGCTCCTGACCGCCATGTCGCCAGCCACAAACATCAGCTTGTTGCTGGGGCGGCTGCCTCAAGGTCCCTTGTGCCTGCCTGCTCTCGCCACCTAAAGTGGAATCACTCCACAGCGATCACAAAAACTTTCACTGTAAATCCTGTCACTTCCCTGCTCGACACCCTCCAACTGCTTCCTATGACGCTCAAAATGCAAATTCCTTACTACGGCCACGAGGCCATGCAGCGGGGTCCTGCTTTCTTGTCTCTTCCTTGCTTCCTGATTCTCTATACTCCAGCCACAGCGGCTCCCTTGGCTGTCTGTCGTCACCCCGGCTGGAGTGCAGCAGTGTGACCTCTCAGCTCATTGCAGCCCCGACCTCCTGGGCTCAAGCCATCCTCCCGGCTCAGCCACCCGAGTAGCTGGGACCGCAGGTGCACACCACCACACCCAGCTAATTTTTATATATTTTTTTGTAGATACAGGGTCTCGCTATATTGCCCAGGCTGGTCTCAAACTGCTGGACTCAAGTGATCCTTCCACCTTGGCCTCTCAACGTGTGGGGATTACAGGCGTGAGCCACCATCACACCAGGTCTGGCTCACTCTCCATCTTCCCAGACTGAAGGCTAGTGCCCACCCCATGGCCTCTGCACCTGCTGCTGCCTCCCCGCTGATCTTTGCTTACCTGACTCCTCATGACTGAGGCCTCAGTGCGACCACTCCCCTCTTGGAGAGCCTCCCCAGATCACCCCCTCCAGTGCTGCACCCACGTGCCTTCCCCCAGCAGCTAACACGGCACCCTTACTGGTTTTCTTTTAGCATTTAGCAAGATCTAGTGTTACGATATCTGTGTGCTTTCTTCACTCCAATTTAAGCTCCATGCACGCAAGAGACTACAAATTCCAACCCCAGCATTGTGGCTAGCACTCAAATAACTTTGTAGGCTGATCAATCCCAGGAGGTTGGCATTATTACCCCTGAGTTGCAGATGGAGAAAGTGGAGATGTCTTGCCCAAAGCCACTCAGCTCACACGTGGCAGAGCCTGGACTTGCACATCCATGTCTGTCTGGCTCCAGAGCCAGGCCACAGCAT
Source organism: Sapajus apella (assembly GCF_009761245.1). Taxonomy (NCBI): domain Eukaryota; kingdom Metazoa; phylum Chordata; class Mammalia; order Primates; family Cebidae; genus Sapajus; species Sapajus apella. The sequence goes on from NW_022437075.1 coordinate 2,407,759, forward strand.
CATCTCCCACCCCGCCCACCCATCAGTTTAAGGACTGATTAACCTGGGAGCAGGCAGGAAGGCTTATCAGAACACCTGGGCCAGATGCAAGTCTCAAAAGCCACAGAGATGCGTGCTCTGTTATAAAAAAAGATCCCTCTGGCGCTGGGGAGGAATTTCCGCCAGAGAGCAAGGCCATAGGCGTCAATCTGACTCTGTCTGCAATCTCAGAGGTGAACACAGGTTACACTGCACCCTGGGCTGTCCAGAAAGTAAGCTCTTTGGGGCAGTGACCAGGTCCAACTCTTCTCTGGGTCCCTGGGGCCACCCAGCACGAGGCCTGCCCCCAAGACAGCACATGCTGAAAAGTAAGGGCATTCCAGCATGTAAGTCCACCCTAGCATCCAATGAGCGTCCTGTGCTACATGCATTCAACAGCTGTAACCCTGCCTTCTAGCTGTCTGTGTCTGCAAAGCACAGTCCAGCCTAGAGCCAGGCACCTTGGATGTCTTGCAGACAGACCTGTGAGCTGGGAAGATGGGTTCCCAACAGACCTGTGAGCTCTGGGAAGATGGGTCCCCTTATACCACAGAGAGATACTCAGAGAGTGAAGGAGCTACAAATGGGACCTAGATGTGATTCCAGAGTCCACACCAGATCCACCTAGTACCATGGCACCAGCACCCACGCATCCTGGGTTAATACCATGTCAATATCGTGGCTAAGGGTCTGTGGAGCTTGGCTGGCTGGCTTCAACTTCCAGCTCTGCCACTCATCAGCAGTGTGACTGTGGACATGTGACCTGCCCTCTCTGTGCTTCCTTTCTCCTCCTGTGACAGGACTAACAACAGCTCCTTCCTCTCAAGACGCTGCTGGGAGCCTAAGAAGTGGCCCTCCAAAGAGTCAGTTCTCCAGGAAGACCGGTTTGTCTACTGAAGTTTCCCAACCTCCACATGAATGGCACTTGAGCCTGATACTGTGCCACATACGACGCCCACCAGCATCTCTGCCTCTTTCCAGGAGATGCCAGGAGCACTTCCCCACCTGGGACAACAACAAAAAAGTCTCTAGACATTGCCACATGTCCCCTGGGGGACAAAACCACTCCTGGTTGAGGGCCGCTAGCCCATTGGACAAATATTTACCCACAGCACAAAGGCCCTGGAGCAAATTCCAGCTCTTCCTCCTACCAGCTCTGTGTCCTTGGACAAGGTACAAGGCACCTTTTGTAGTACATGGTATCTCCATTTCCTTGGCTGTAGAGTGATAGAAGGAAACCAAAAATGCTGAGAACCGCACCCCGCTAGTGAGTGCGGAGACTTAGGGTTACTTTGCAGAAGGTTCCCTGCGAGGTGCCCGAGGACATTGCTGTGAACACGCACACGGATTGAAAACACTACGTGTAAATTGGAATAGGCGTTAAAATCGGACATAAAGGAGGGTGACTTCATCTTGACTGGGGTAGAGGTGGCAGGGGTCAACTTCGGATGATAATAAACACAGTTTCTAAGCACTTTACACGTTACCGAACCTAATGCCTTGCAACAAACTAAAAAGGCAGGTGCTCTTCATCGAGAAGGCAGCAAAAGAGGGCACTGATTCTCATCTTCAGGAATCCCACGCTCTGTAAAAGTTGCACTTGTAAAAGCAGCGCACAGAATGAGCCGCCTGCACCGTATCTACGTTACAGCCACCACGTCCCCGGAAACCCCTTCCCGCAAACCTTTCCGAAGGGGTCCGGTCCCAGCGCCCCCGCACTTCCTTGCAGCGTCCAGCTTCCCACTGAGCTTTCATCTCACAGACCAACCCCTGCTTGCGTCCCCTCCCCCACCTGTCCCTCCCCCATCTGTCCCTCCCCCTTTCCTCCCCTCCGCCCCTCCCCCTCCCCCAGCCGTCCCTCCCCCATCCCCTCCCACAGCTTCTCTCTCCCGCGTCCAGGACCTCAGGATCCACGACCCCCTCCCACTACCCACCCGTCCCTCTCCAAGCCCCTCCCCCTCTAGTTCCCTCTCACAGCCCCTCCCCCATCACTCAGCCCCCTTCACCCCTACGCCCTAGACTCCCATCTCTCCCTCCAGAGGCCCCCGGCGCCCCTCTTCCCGTCGTACCGCTGGTCCCTCCCTCTTCCAACCGCTCCCCTCCAATCCCTCCCTCCTTCCCCCCTTGCTCACCTCACTCTCTCAGGCGAGGCCCCCCAAGCCCCCTCACCTCCCCGCACATGCGCACAAAGCTCATCGGGACTCCATGCCCCGGCAGGCTTTGCGCCAAACTTCCCCGTCCCCCTCCCGCCACCCCAGGCTCCGAGTCGATCGTTCAGCCCAACAACCCGCTCCCTGCGGCTCCGGCCTCGCCCCGAACTACACCTCCCAGGAAGCACCGCGGCAAAGGCGGCTGCGCATTGGCCCTCGCCGTGGGCGCACCCCGGTTTGTCACCGCGTGGCGTCTTCGCCAACACTGGAACTACATTTCCCAAGATGCACAAAAGCGTCGTCTGCGGCCTACTGGGCCTTGATGGCGCTACTGTTGCGGGCTCGCTGAGCGGGTCAGGCTTTGGACTACATTTCCCAGAATGCACGAAGAGGCTTCCCAGTGGTCTGCGTGCGGACCCTGGGCATGCGCAGACGTGCCGCGGGAAAAAAAAAAAAAAAAAAGGGAGGAGGAGAAGGAGGGGCCACGGCAGCGTTGTCGTGGAGACCCAGGGAGGCTGGGTATCGGCCGAGCATTTGGGAGGTGGGGCCTCCGGGGCTCTAGAAGCTGGAAAGCGACGAGGAGGAGGAGGAGGAGACAAAGCAAGAGTTCTGCGCCAGGAGTGCAGGCTACGTCTCCTTGACTACGGATTGCATTTTTTTTTCTTGTCCTCCCTCTCCACCCCGGCAGAACTTAAGGATCGATGTCGGTGCCAGGAATCAGGACGTAAGCGGGCTGCCCTCCTGTTCCGGGGTGGGCGGCGGCTCAGGAGGGGGCCAGCGCGGGGGCCTCGGTTTGGCTCTTCTTGTGTGAACCTGGACCGGACACCGCCCTCTCTTTGGCCGCAGTTTTCCCTGGTGTGAACTGGGGGAGAGCGCTACCAGCGACGCGTGCTCGGTGTGCCCTTGTTGGACAGACTACCGCCCGGTCCTGAGGCCTCAGTTTCTTTTCTCCTTCTCAGAACTGAAGAAGCATGCTTGCATTTTAAGGCAGAAAGACATCTGAAGAGATCAGCTGAAGCTTTTTATCTAGATAGTTCCAGGACTGATTATGGCTCATGCCAGCCTAGTGGGCCAGGGTTAGCCCTACCCCAGCCTGCGGCAAATTTCCTCTTCTGTATAATAAGGATAAGAGAATCCCCCTCTCCTCCCCTGCCTCTCCGGCTGATCTGAAGACTCCTTGCCATCAAAAGGAAGACAGTGGAAGTTGTTCCTCTTACCATATTCATAAATGAACAACTGTCCCCAGAATTCACAAGCGATGAGTGGCTGACTCAGAACTTTGTGACCAGTTTGCCCACGGTGACCTAACCTGCCCTGGCCCATCTATCTGCCCCTGTCTTCTCCTCTTGTTTAATGAGTTCCAATCATGTCTCCTTTGTGCGCCTAGAACACACTGATCTTCCCATTTATCTCTGATGGCCTACTTGATATCTCCACTTGGATTTCCTAATAGGCCTCTCAAACCTACGGTGGGCAGTAAAGAATTTTTCACTCCCTCCCTCACCTTACAAAGTAACTTGTTCATTCCCACTACTTCACCATCTTAGAAAGCAAGTCCATCATTCATCCAAATGTTCAGGCCAAGAATAGAAAAGCGGCCCTTGATTCCTCCCCCCGATACTGAGTTTGGCTCTGTTGCCTAGGCTGGAGTGCAGTGGTGCAATCACAACTCACTGCAACTTCCAACTCCCAGTCTCAAGCGGTTCTTGTGCCTCAGCCTCCTGAGTAGCTGGGTTTACAGGCATGCACCACCATGCCCAGGTAATTTTTGAATTTTTAATAGAGATGGGGTTTGCGATGTTGGCCAGGCTGGTCTTGAACTCCTGGCCTCAACGGATCTGTCTTAGCCTCCCAAAGTGCTGTGAGTACAAGCTGAGCCCCTGCGCCCGGCCAATTTCTTTTTTATCATCCTCCACATGCAATCTATCATCAGGTCCTATTGGCTTTGTTTTCAAAATAGAGTCAGAATCTGTCCACAGCTCTTCTGTCCACAGCTACCACCTTGTCAAAGTCCCCGTGGCATCTTTAGACATTGTCATTTTTCCACTCTGGCCTCTTCTGCCTCCTGCCCCTCTGTTCCTGCTCCACACAGCAAACAGAGGGATCTTCCTTATATTTTTTATTGTGGTAAAATATATACATCATAAAAATTACCATCTTAATCATCATTAAGATACAGTTCAGTAGCAGTAAGTGCATTCAAGCTGTGTAATCATCACCACTGTCCATATCCGGAATTCTTCATCTTCCCAAATTGAAATTATACCCATTAAACGTGAACCATCCATTCCTCTCTCCCCTGAGCCCCTGGCCAATCACCATTCTGTTTTTGGTTTCTGTATTTTTGTTTGATTGTTTGTTTGTTTTTGAGTCAGGGTCTGCCTCTGTCGCCCAGGCTGGAGTACAGTGGCTCAATCTCGGCTCACTGTGACCTCCGCCTCCCAGGCTCAAGCAATTGCCCCACCTCAGCCCCCCAAGTAGCTGAGACTACAGGTGTGTACAACCACGCTCAGGTTTTTTGTACATTTTATTTTTCTTTTTAGTAGCGACAGGGTTTCGCCATGTTACCCAGACTGGGCTTGAACTCCTGGGCTCAAGTGATCCACCTGCCTCGGCCTCCTGAAGTGTTGGTATTACAGTCATGAGCCACCACACGGGGCCTGGTTTCTGTGATTTTGACTCCATTAATACTTCATGTAAGTGGAATCATACAGTATTTGTCTCTTGTGACTGGCTTGTTTAACAGAATAATGTCCTCAAGATTCATCCATGTTGTAGCATGTGTCAAAATCTCCTTCCTTTTCAAGATTGCATTAATATTCTGTTGTATACACAAACCATATTTTGTTTACCCATTCATCAGATGGATCTCTTTTTTTTTCTTTTTTGAGAAAGAGTTTCCCTCTTGTCGCCCAAGCTAGAGTACAATGGTGTGATCTCAGCTCACTGTAACCTCCGCCTCCTGGGTTCAAGCAATTCTCCTGCCTCAGCCTCCCAAGTAAGTGGGATTACAGGTGAGCACCAGCACGCCCAGCTAATTTTTTTTTTTTTTTTGTATTTTTAGTAGAGATGGGTTTTCACCATGTTGGCCAGGCTGATCTCGAACTCCTGACCTCAGGTGATCCACCTGCCTTGGCCTCCCAAAGTGCTGGGATGAGAGGCATGAGCCACCATGCCCAGCCCCAGCGGGATCTTGTTGAAACTTCAATAGGGTCATGTAACTTTTTGCTTCAAACTCTCCAGTGCAGGCTGGGTATGGTGGGTCACTCTGTAATCCCAGCACTTGGGGAGGCTGAGGCGGGCCCATCACGAGGCCAGGAGTTCGAAACCAGTCTGGCCAACATAGTGAAACCCAGTCTCTACTAAAATACAAAAAATTAGCCGGGCATGATGGCATGCGCCTGTAATCCCAGCTACTCAGGAGGCTGAGGCAGGAGAGTCACTTGAACCCAGAAGGCAGAGGGTGTGGTGAGTTGAGATCGCGTCACTGCACTCCAGCCCAGGCAACAGTGTGAGGCTTCGTCTCAAAACAACAAAACACCAACAATTTTTGGGTGACTGCTCTGCCCACCTCATGCTGAGCAAGTCAGCAACAGAGACCAACCCTTCTTGCCTGTTGTACCCAGCTCCTGGCTTGGGGCCTGCCTGGGAATGAGTCAATAAGAGTGAAGGAAAGTGGTTCTTACCCCACTTCCCAGGCCTGAGGGCAAGAATTCCTTTGGCAGCAAATTTAGCTCTTACCTTCCTGCTTCTCGGCTCCTTTGTAGCTATGCTATAATTATTGCCCGAAATAATAATTAAGATTTTTCTCTCTGTATGGTGCTTTGAAGCAGTATGATCCCCCAGGGCAGGGATGGGGCTTGGTTCAAATCTGGAGGCTCAGGTTGTGTTTATGGGTGAGTGGATGATGGACTAGTGAGTGAGCCTGTGAGGGGAAGAGCCAGCAGAAGGGGGGATGGCCTACATACATTGGGATGTCAGTCTGTGTCCTGCAGTGCAGGCTCCCAGTGGGCTGGATCTCAACCTGAGTCATCTTTGGCTCCCCAAGGCCCCAGGAAACGTTTGAAAAAGAATAATGCAATTAACGAAATTAATGAAGCAGTTCATGCTTAATGATGGGTCATACCACCCATTATCTGATTTTCCCCCATGCTCATCCCGTGATCAGAGAATCACCCCATTTTACGGCTGGGATAATCGAGGTTCAGAGGGGCAAGTGTACTTTCCCAGGTGACACAGCAAGAGACCCCGGGTGTCCTGAGCCTCTCTCACAGGAGGAAACTGAAGCTCAAGAAGGGCATTCTGGCTGGACGTGGTGGCTCACATGTGTAATCCCAGAACTTTGGGAGGCAGAAGTGGGTGGATCACCTGAGGTTGGGAGTTCGAGATCAGCCTGGCCAACATGATGAAACCCTGCCTCTAATAAAAATACAAAAATTAGCCGGGCATGGTGACAGACACCCTGTAATCCCAGCTAGGCCAGAGGCTGAGGCAGGAGAATCGCTTGAACCCGGGAGGCGGAGGTTGCAATGAGCCGAGATTGCACCACAGCACTCCAGCCTGAGTAATAGAGCAAGACTCTGTCTGAAGGAAAAAAAGAAAAACAAAAAAAAGAAGGGTATTCTGAAGTCTCCGCCCAGTGCAGGCAGCAGGTTTTCCACCTGGCCAGATCTGTCCTCTTCCTTAGATGTTCAGAGAGTGAGCAGTGCTTACAGGAGGAGGGAGTCAAGCAGACTTTACCCTCACTGCCAAAGCAGAGAATTCCTTGGAAATTCTTCCCAACTGTATCTCGAAACGTCTGGCCAAAGTGAAAACGGCTTCTCAGAGGGTGATATTGTGGGCTTCCGTCTCACTCCCCTTCCACCCCTTTACTCTCTGGAGAGAAATCTCTCTGGTTGGAGATGGCAGCTGCCTTTCCCAGACCTCCTCAGAGCTAGAGTTCTGGACTGAATTGGGCTTTGTTAATTAAGTGCACTCGAGTAAGATGCGGAAAGCCATTCAAGGGCCACTGGCAGTCAGTGAGGTTTATTTATCTTGGTTCAGCAAGGGAGGACGCATTCCAGGGGATCACTGTACAAGGGGGCAGAAGAGGCCTTTCAGAGCATTAGGGCTTGCGCTAGAGGGCTCTACCAGGTGTTGGGGCAAGTGGGGAGCAGTTCTACTGAAGGCTTAAGAAGCAGGGCAGCAGGGCTCGGTGGCTCACGCCTGTAATCCCAGCACTTTGGGAGGCCGAGGGGAGCGGAACACAAGGTCAGGAGATCGAGACCAGCTTGGCCAATGTTGCAAAACCCCATCTCTACTAAACATACAAAAATTAGCTGGGCATGGTGGTGGGCACCTATAATTCCAGCTCCCCGGGAGGCTGAGGCATGATAATGGCTTGAACCTGGGAGGCAGAGGTTGCAGCTTTGGAGAGTGGCCGCTCTTGGCCCCTGGATCACAGCTTCGGGGGTATGTTCTGGAACTCAGAGCTACAGGTGAGTCTTCAAAGGCGGCGGCTCCTGGCTGGGATGGTTGCATGTGATTCTGTGAGTCATCTCAGGGGGTTCAGCCCATTCAACAACTCTGCGAACATTTAATTCCTATATCAAATCCTTGGTAGATAAAATACCTGAGGTGGGGTCTGTTTAGCTGTTTCCTCCCTTGAAACCAGACTGAGCCACTTCTCCGTTCCCCTTTAGACAATCGCCATGATGGTCATAACGACTCATGATTGTGTGCGATTCCTACGTCGGAGCACTGGGATCAGTGGCTTCATGCACCTCACTTAGCACTGGCCACACCTGTGAGGTTTGTTTGTTTGTTTGTTTTTGAGATAGAGTCTTGTTTTGTCACCCAGGTTGAGGTGCAGTGATGCAATCTCGGCTCACTGCAGCCTCAGCCTCCTGGGTTCAAGCGATTCTCCTGCCTCAGCCTCCCAAGTAGCTGGGACTACAGGTGCATACCACCACACCTGGCTAATTTTTATAGTTTTAGTAAAGATGGGGTTTCACCATGTTGGCCAGGATGGTCTCAATCTCCTGACCTTGTGATTCGCTCGCCTCAGCCTCCCAAAGTGCTGGGATTACAGACGTGAGCCACTGCACCCGGCCACCTGTGAGGTTTTTCCCTAACAGGGTCAGAGAGTATATGGCACATTATCCAGAGAGTTATCATCTGACCAGTCTCGGTGGCTAATGCCTGTAATCCCAGCACTTTGGGAGGCCGAGGCAGGAGGATCACCTGAGGTCAGGAGTTTGAGACCATCCTGGCCAATGTGGCGAAACCCTGTCTATACTAAAAATACAAAAATTAGCGGGGCGTGGTGGCATACACCTGTAATGGCAGCTACTCAGGAGGCTTAGGCATGAGAATCGCTTGAACCAGGGAGGCGGAGGTTGCAGTGAGCTGAGATCACACCACTGCATTCCAACCTGGGTGACAGAGAGAGACTCTGTCTCAAAAAAAAAAAACAAAAAACCTAAAACAAAGAGTCATCATCTGATTGCTGCAAGGGATGAAGTTACCACAGCTGTAAAAACATCCACTGGTGAGACCCACTGAGTGTAAACGCCCCCTCTTTATAACAGTGCTATGGAAGTCACATGGGAAATTCTACAAATCCATACCTGATTCATGTTTCGGTTTTTCTGAGAATTGGCGCATACATTCATCCTTGCAATTATTGCTTACATTTTGTTAAATATGGAACAAGATACACTTAAAGTCAATTCTTTGTGTTCCTGGTAGTTCTGTAAAGTCACCATGAACAGCTGATACCCATGCTCCTAGGGAAACACAGTGCTAGGTTCCTGTGAGCCTCTAGTCACATGTTCATCAATACAAGCCTTATTTTATGTATGTTTTTATTTAAACACACCTTTGTTGATATATTGTTTTTTTGGTTTTTGGAGTTTTTTTGAGACGGAGTCTTTCTCTGTCGCCCAGGCTTGAGTGCAGTGGTGCAATCTCAGCTCACTGCAATCTTTGCCTCCCAGGTTCAAGAGATTCTCCATTTTTTACACTAAAAAATGCTGGGAATACATGCATGTGCCACCACGCCCAGCTACTTTTTTGTATTTTTAGTAGAGACAGGATTTCACCATGTTGGTCAGGCTGATCTTGAACTCCTGATCATGATCCACCTACCTTGGTCCCCCAAAGTGCTAGGATTACAGGCATGAGCCACCGCACCCGGCCTTTTTTTTCCTTTTTTTGAGATGCAGTCCCCCTCTCTGTCCCTTAGGCTGGTGTGCAGTGGTGGGATCTCGGCTCACCACACCTCAGCCTCCTGGGTTCAAGCGATTCTCCTGCCTCAGCCTCCCGAGTAGCTGGGATTACAGGCCCGCACCACCACACCTGGCTAATTTTTGTATTTTTAGTAGAGACAGGGTTTCACCATGTTGGCCAGGCTGGTCTTGAACTCTCGACCTCAGGTGATCCGCCCACCTCGGCCTCCTAAAGTGCTGGGATGGCAGGTGTGAACCACAGCGCCCAGCCACTGTGTCATTCTTATGCCTTTGCATCCTCATAGTTTAGCTCCCACTCATGAGAGAGAACATCCGACGCTGGCTCTCCATTCCTGAGTTAGTTCACTTAGAAGAACAGTCTCCAATCCCATTTAGGTTCTGCACGTTACCATCTTATGGACAGGAACGTGAGCTAGCACTTCAACGCTACACCCGGGGGCATTTAAACAGCAAAGCCACCGAGAGAAAGCATAAAAACGTGGAAAATGTGGCACTGAATAGGCTGAGAAGGACGCTTGTTTGCAGGAAGAGAACTGAAGGGAGAAGGCAGGGGCTGCCCTGTTCCATCTAGCCGCTGTTTTCCTTCTTTTTGGTGTGCTGCTCTAGGCATGTCTGTGAGTGACCAGAAGAACCACAGAAGCACTGCGAGTATTAATGTGAGGCTACAAATAAATGTTAGCGAGTTGAAGATTCACAAATACAGAATCCACAAATAATGAGGATGCTGCACTGTATTTTCTTCTTCTTTTCTTTTCTTTATTTTGAGATGGAGTCTTGCTCTGTCACCCAGGCTGGAGTGTAGTGGCACGATCTCAGCTCATTGCAACCTCCGCCTCCTGGTTCAAGTGACTCTCCTGCCTCAGACTCCAGAGTAGCTGGGATTACAGGCATGCACCACCATGCCTGGTTGATTTTTGTATTTTTTAGTAGAGTTGGGTTTTTGCCATGTTGGTCAGGCTGGTCTCGAACTCCTGACCTCAGATGATCCACCCTCCTCAGCCTCCCAAAGTGCTGGGATGACAGGTGTGAGCCACCGTGCCCAGCCAGTATTGGTTCATTTTTACACTAAAAAATTTCTCATCTTTGATCTGGAGTTCACATTTAACTGGGCATCCTGGAGTCTGCCATGCCTAAGAATCCCTTGAGCACTGGGTTAAAATGCAGATTCTCACTCTGTAGGTTTGGAGCAGGGCCTGGGATTCTGCATTTCTCACGGGTCCGTGGATGCTGCCAATGCTGCCTCCCAGGGCCCAGCTATGTCTGGGAGTAGAGATGAAAGTTGAGCATGTTCCTCTAAGCAAAGCACCCAGCAGAATGTCTAGGACATGACGAAAACTCAGGAAGTGGCTGTTGATGATCATGGTAAGGAGGACCGTCTGAAAAGTGTGATTGTGTGTGTTTCTCTGTGTGTGGGGGACTTCTAAGCAATTGTATTTCAACAGCTGCAAACTCTCCCTCTCCAATCTGCCAGCTGCAGCTGTTCCTGTCACTGGGCCTAGGGTCACACCCTCAGGAGGAAACCATGAGGAAAGCTCTAACGGGCTCCCCAGTGGGAACTGCAGCCCATGCCCCCCACCAGAGACCTCAGACTTTCTAGATGACTACGGAGCTATGTGGCTATTCCCCTCGTCCACCACTCAACCAATGTAGAATCCAAAACGGGGCTTTCCTGGAAGACGTCTAGAGAGACTCACTCACTCAAGGGAAGGAAGAGTGGAACACCCAGACCTCAGGAAGGTTAGGCAGAGAGGAAGCAGCCAAGCCTACGGCCTGGGCACAGAACGCAGCTGGGAAAGTGTTTCTCTCCAGCTCTCACCTCTCTGTGAGGCTTCATCGTCTCCTCCTGCAGAATGGCTTCCTCCCCATGGTGCAAAACAAGGCTGCCGTGAGCTTTCTAGCCTCTCACATCTCGGCATCTGTGCCATAGCAGTGGACTCTCCAGAGAGAGGGATCCAGAGAGAGCCACTGATGGGCCAAGTTGGGTGGGACGGTGCTGTTATAGCCACGTTCGATTCTCTCCAGACTTACCGACACCCCCTCCACCCAATTTTATTCGGTCTCAAGGATTTAAATTCCATCTAGATGCTGATGCATCCCTGAAAGGGAGCTTTGCCGTTTTTACTGCCTAGCATCTGAAAACTGTAATAGTTAGGGAAGAGTGAAGCTACTGTAATAAATCCACAGATGGTAATGGCACATCACATTAGAGGGGTACTTCTTTTTTCCTTAAAAACATTTTAAATTGTAGAAAGACATATAAATATATATAACACAAAATTAAATGTCTTAACTATTTTTTTTCTTGGTGGAGGGACGGAGTTTCACTCTTGTCACCCAGGCTGGACTGCAGTGGCATGATCTTGGCTCACGGCAACCTCCGCCTACTAGGTTCAAGCGATTCTTCTGCCTCAGCCTCCCATATAGCTGGGACTACAGGCATGCAACACTATGCCCAGCTGATTTTTGTATTTTTAGTAGAAACGGGGTTTCACCATCTTGGCCAGACTGGTCTCAACCTCCTGACCTCAGGTGATCCACCTGCCTCAGCCTCCCAAAGTGCTGGGATTACAGGTGTGAGCCACCGTGCCTGGCCATGTCTCAACTATTTTTAGCTGTGCAGTTCAGCAGTGTTAAACCTATTGACATCTGGTGCACCCACCACCCCCATCCATTTCCAGAACTCTTTTCATCTTGCAAAATGGAAACTCTGTCTCCAATAAACACTAACTCCCCATTCCCTTCCCCCTAGCCCCTGGCAACCCCCATTCTACTTTCCGTCTCTATGAATGTGACTCCTCTAGGTACCTCATATAAGTGGAATCATAGAGTATTTGTCCTGTGTGACTGGCTTATTTCTCTTACCATCATGTCCTCAAGGTTCATCCATGTTGTAGCACGTGTCAGAATTGTCTTTCTTTTTAAGGCTAAATAATATTCCATTGTATTTATTTTTATTTTATTTTCTTGAGACAGTCTGGCTCTGTCGCACAGGCTGGAGTGCAGAGGTGTGATCTTGGCTCACTGCAGCCTCCACCTCCCGGGTTCAAGCGATTCTCCTGCCTCAGCCTCCTGAGTAGCAGGGATTACAGGCGCCCGCCACTGTGCCCTGCTAATTTTTGTATTTTTACAAAATAGTAGTAAAGACAGGGTTTCACCATGTTGGTGAGGCTAGTCTTGAACTCCTGACCTCATGATCCTCCCGCCTCAGCCTCCCAAAGTGCTGGGATTACAGGTGTGAGCCACTGCGCCTAGCCTGGGCATACATGTTTCTTAAGAGCCTTGGCTTGGAAGAGGCCTGTATTGCTTCCATCCCATCCCATTGGTGAGAACCAATCACAAGGCCATGCTTAGATGCCAAGAGGAGTGGAAAACCTAAGCCATGGATGGGAAGCAGCATCCCGGGAAGGATTTGGTACTGTGGAAGGGAAGGACAGATGTTAACTGTGAACTGGCCATGTCTGCTGCAACCCATCCCATGTTTGGGAAACGTGCCGGTATTGGTTTGGTTGTCTTAAGAGAGAGACTCAGAATTACCAATGGTTTCAGTGAGTGTGAACGTGATTTCTCTCCCGTAAGGTCTCAGCTGGCAGGGAGCCTCTTTCACGGAGCCATGCAGTGTCTAGCTGGCTCCTTCTATCTTGTTTCTCCTCCATTCTCAGTGTTGGCTTCCATCTGAGGTGCCAATGTAGCTGTTCCAGATCTCGCCGTTAAGTTTTCAGTTTGACCAGTGAAGAAGGGGTATGATCTGGGAGAGGGAGGAGGCTGTCCCTCCCAACAACCAGGTCATTGCAGGACACCCACTCAATGATCTGATTCAGAGGAGCAGAAGCACGCAGCTTTTCCTGCACACAGGTTTCCTCATGTACAGTTCGTACCCTTAATAACTTGTTTCTATTGTAACAGCACTTCCTTCTGTTCTTTTTTTTTTTCTTTTTCTGAGACAGAGTCTCATTCTGTTGCCCAGGCTGGAATGCAGTGGGGTGATCTCAGCTCACTGCAAACTTGAAGTGATTCTCCTGCCTCGGCCTCCCGAGTAGCTGTGATACAGGTGAGTGCTACCACACTCATCTAATTTTTGTATTTTTAGTAGTGACTGGGTTTCACCATGTTGGTCAGGCTGGTCTTGAACACCTGACCTCAAGTGATCCATCTGCCTCAGCTTCCCAAAATGCTGTGATTACAGGCGTGAGCCGCCATGCCTGGCCACACTTCCTTATGATCTAAGGTATATTTAAAAATTTACCTTTGTGATACTTCAGCGAGGGACTCAGACATCTTCCTATTGACACACAAATTTAATACAGCACTGTTGCCCCCACCCCACGGAAAGACGCTATTAAATCAATAATGCACATCTTATGACTGATGCTGACTGAGATTTGAGGTTACACAGTGGCCACCAGCAATAGACTTTAAATAACACTAATAAGTAATAAGGACCGCTAACATTTGCGTGAGTTTACTTCAAGGCCAATAATGAACTTAGCAGCTTTTACACATACTACCTCACATGTGATCTTACTTTTTCCCATTTCACAGATGAGAAATTGAGGCTGAGAAAGGTGTTATTCCACAAGTGAACTGTAGCTTCTTATATTTCTGATTCTCAATAAGGATGATAATAAAACAATTATAAACAATAAGTCATCTGCCACTCTCACTTAGGTGAGAGTCAGCCAAGTACAGAACAGAGGAGGGACCGGAAGGACTCGCCTGCAAGGACACCACCGTTTGGACAATGATTTTAAAATGTGTGTTTTTTGAAAGAATACTAACAGTAACAGCTGACATCCAGTGCGTGCTCACTAGGTGGCTACTTAACACGAGGAAGTGGTGGATTCTCAGCTGCTGTGACAGGAGGCACTGTGTACAGTCAAGGGTTAAATACACGAATTTGGAGACAAACTCCACGGGTTCGGGCCCGGGCTCTGGTATTCCGTGTGTGTGACTTTCGGTAGGTGATCTGACTCCTCATCTGCAAAATGGGGACAGGACCTATCCCGAGGCCTTAGTTAGGATGAGGACCTAGCGCATGTGAAGCACTTGGAGGCGCACAGTGTATTTTTATTACTTCAGAAAGGAGGAAACTGAGGCTATGGCACCTGAAGCGCAGCACTCTCCATCCAGTAACTAAGGAATCCGGGGTCGCAGGGGACGGAGCCCTTTGGGCACCTGGACTCGGGCCACCGGGAGGAGCGGCGGCATAGAAGGGGTTACCATGATAGAGACGGCAGGAGGACCCGAGGTGGCACGAGCGTCCCTCTCCGCCACTTTACACTCTCCGCAAGGCTAGCGCGGGGAGCCGGCCGCGCAGGCGCGAGGAGCCCGGGCTTGGGGGGCGGGGGGGTGCCGCCCTCGACACCCGGAAGTCTCCGCCTAACGGGCCCAGCCTGCATCTCCTGTCCAGGAAGGGGGCGGGGCCGAAGCCCCTCGGCGCGGGGCGCCATAGAGCATGGACGGAGGACTTGTGTCCTAGACGCGTCCGGAAGTGGCTCCCTCAGGCGCCCGCCGGGCACCATAGAGCTGGGGGCGGCGGCCGGGGTAGCGGGCTCGCCTTCCTAGAGCGGCAAGGACAGGGTGGTGGCCCGGGGGGTGGGGGGGGGAGCCGCGCGGGCGGAAGCGGCCGGGAAGGTCACTTCCGGCCTGGGCGCCCGTCCCCCTGACCCCAGGGTCTGAGTCGCCGCTGCCGCCGCTGCCACTATCCGCGAGGCAGGAGAGAGGAAGAGGAGTGAGGCGCGGCGGCCCCGGGACCGAGGAGGTGAGGGGCGGGGGCGAGGGCTGTGCACTGGAGGCAGGGTGGGCCCGCGCTTCGGGAAGCTGGGCTTGGTCTGGGGGTGGGTGGGGAGACGGGAGGGCGAGCGCGACTGGGCGGCGGGCGCGCGTGCGCGCTGCTGGGGGGGGCGTGAGTGGGCGCGCGGCCGGGGTGACGCGGGCGGGGGGAGTGCGCGTGCGCGCCGAAGGCGTTGGGAGGGGACGAGTGCCCTGGCGGCCCGCGGGCGGCGAGCGGGGCTGGAGGGGGGGGGCGCGCGTGCGCGGGGCCGGGGCCGGGGCCGGGGCGCGCGCGCGCGTGCGCTGGCTGGGGCCGGGGGCCTTGGTGGGGGTCCCTTTCCTGCGGGCCCTCGGGGTCGGGGGCGCTGTCCGTCCCCACCACGTCCCAACTCCGCCGGTCGTGGCCGGAAGTGGTGGCGACTCCTGAGGGAAGTTAAGGCCCGGGTGGGGGAAGGGGCCGCGCGGGCCGGGCTGGTCTGGCCGGATACCGCGGCCTTGAGGGCACGGTCTCAGCCCTCGGCCCCCCCCACCAGCCCTTCCTTCCTCTTTTCGAGTCAGCCCGGGTCCCGTTGCTGCCCCGGGCGGGCTGCGCGTGGCCTTTGATCAGGCGGGTAATTACGGGGATTCTGGCCGGCGGGAGGCCCATTCATTCGCCCTTGCGCGGCAGGCGGGCAGGAAGCGCGTCCCCGGGGGGGAAGTGACTGGGCCAAGGTCAGCCACCGCGTGGCCCGCGGGACAGGGCGAAGGCAGGGACTGGACCAGTTGGCGATTCCTGAGGCCTCCCTCGCCGGTGTCGAGGGGATCAGGGTGGAACCCCGCCCCTCTGACACCCCACCCCGACTCCCAGTTCAGGGAGATGACCCCAATTCATGTGGACGAGTGCCCCTGGGACCTGCAGAATCGGACAGAAAAGTGACCCACAGACACAGAAGGCAGGAGTGAGTGGAGGCAGAAGCTTTTTCAGTCGCAGCCAGACCCTGTGGCTGGCACTAGAGACAGGGTGCAGGGAGATAACAAGGGCCTGGAGTCGGATTTGCGGGCAGAGACTGAGACCTGAGCAGCAGAGTCGCCACCCCAGTTCACCAGACCCCCGATAGAGAGGCCTGGGGGCTGTGTAAGCCAGGGGAGGCATGTTGTCTTCACCTGGGTCTGGGGGATGGGCAGGGCTTTAGGGAAGGAATGACTTGGTCTGCTTTTTGCGGTTTCCTGGTGCCAGGCCCCATGTTGGGCAGTGCTTACGACCCATTTGGGGATCTGATTGGCCCCGGCACCGGGAAGCACAGTTGCGTTGATCCTGGCTTAGCTTCTCTGTAAGACTGTAAGCCTCTTTGGCTAAACCCAGCTGACATTCACCTGCCTGCCTCTGCGCAGTTCCCCTGTGGTCCTCCTGCCTCGGCCCCAGACAACATACAGATCAGATTCCTGTTTGCTTATCTCACCTCTTATCCATCCATCCAAGCTTCAGCAGAGCTGAGGGATGGAAAGGGCTCATCACCCTGCCTGGCCCCTCCCTGGCGCATTGCCAGAGTGTGTGCAGGCACTGCGTTGTGTTCCCCAAGAGCTCTGGGACCAGGCAGGCCTGGGTTCAAGTCCTAGCCCCACCACTCACCTCTGTGGCCTTGGACGAGTAACTTGGACAAGTGTCTTCCCACCGGGACAGAGTGAGGGTGGTAATAATAGTATTGACCTCAGCGGAAAGGTTCTTAATGCTTTTATTTTAGAGCCAGAGCAGACCTCAACAGATGTGTGTGAAATACATGGAAAGGGCTCTGGAGCCAGGGGTTCCTGGGCCCTGGCCTTGGCTCTGTCTCTTCCACTTCTGTGACCTTGGACATGTCACTTCCCTTTTCCCAGGTTTAATTTCCCTTCAGTTGCTTAAAAAAGGAGAGCAAGGCCATTCCCTGAATAAACGTAATCCATCCAGGCTGCCGCACTGGCCAGGCCCCATGCTGGGCATGGGGTTATGCGTGGTCTTGGCACAACACTGTCCTGTGAGGGCCCAGATGAGGTGCCTGGCCCAGCCTGGGTGAAGAGCAGAGTCTCAAGCCCCCCACCCCGATGCAAGCGCAAGGTACAGTCGTGCTCAGTGCTGGGCAGCCTGGCAGGAATCCTACAGTCCCTGTCCCAGCACAGCCCAGACCCTCGAGGGAGACACCTTCACCCACTCACACCAAGCAGAGGGGTGGGGGAGATTTGCCAGAGGGGTCCTGGGAGCTCTCAGCATAGAGGGAGGGGTGAGTGGTGCAGGGGAGGGTGTGTGTATTGAAGGATAGGAAGGAAGGAGGGATTGGCTTCCAGAGGCTGGTACTTAAGGGAGGATGAGCGGGGCTCTGGGTAGGGAACGGCAGCAGTCATGGCTCAAGGCCACCAGCTGCTGCTTGGCTGCCATGGGAGGTCTTTCGTTACTAGGCACACACAGCCCTCAGGATATCCATCCTCAGGCACGTCCCACAGGCCTTTCCAAACCTCGTTCATGCGTCCTCTGGGGCATCCTGAGGCCTGCAGCCTAGTGAGGACTGTGCTGGGGCCCCTGTAGTATGAGCAGCTACAGATTCAACACTTACTGGTGAACACTTTGCCGGAACCTGGCCTAGTGCCCGGTCCTCACTGTCCTAAATTCTCAAGGCCCTGGGATGGAGGTGGTCACCCCCGTTTTAGGGGGATGGGATGGAGGCTAGGGATGGAGGCTCTGGCTTGCACTTGTTAGCCCAAGGCCCCCAGCAGCTTCAGAACCTGAGTCTACGGGTGATTGCCAAGCGCAGGCCCTTGACCGCCATGACCTCCCCATTCCGCTCCAGGTTGGGGCTTGGGGGAACAAAGGCTGTCCCCAGGTCCTGTAGGTGTTAGTTGTTGGCTTGGGCGTGCTGGACTCTCTGCCCAGGGGGGTGTGCTGTCTGTGAGGGCTGCTGGCTGCTTCTGGGGAAGCCAGCATGGTGGGAGAAGCAGAAGTGGCACGGAAATTGAGTGCTGAGACCATGCAGCCACCAAGGAGACCTCACTCACCCAGCATCAGGGAGAGCAAGGTGGGTGTGAAGTTGGGGCAGTCACACCACCAGTGCCAGTGGACCTGTCCTGGAGCCCAGAGCTGTCGCCTTACTGCTGCCAAGAAACCAGCCCAAGCTCTGAGCCCAGGTGGGGTGGCCTGGGGCCCGTGTGTTTCTGCAGGGGACCTGGCACCCTGGGTCCCTCCTTAGTGAAGTGTTCCTGGTTCCGCCTCTGCCTTGGCCTGAGCCTTCTCCCTTTGGGCTCACAGAACACAGACGTCTGTCTTGTGCTAAATGGGGATCCCATCTGGGCCCACTGTTTCAGGGCCTCAGTAGTGCCAGGCCTTGGAGTGGGTGATGCTGGGCCCCAGAGATGCACCAGAAGTGGTCCTGGTCTCAGCCAGGGTCAGGCCAGTCAGAGCCTGGATTCCTGAGGCTGCTGTGCACAAGGCCCTCATGTGCATGGTCCGCTGGATGCCCTGTGGGGCTGATGAGGACCTGCTGTAGGTGCCGTGGGGGTGAGTAGTATGCGGATCCCCCTGGGGACCCAGGACCATCCATAGTGGTGGGCATTAAAAGGGAACAAATGGCAGTGTCCCAGGAGTTAGAGGGAAACAAGGTGCCTTTGGCGTCCGGTGACTCGGGTGACCACAGTGATAACTGGTACGTACTGGGTGCCTCAGCATCTGGCTTTTGGGGGAGCGCTTGACACATGTCATCTCAGGAGGGACGCATAGCCCAAGCACCTTGCCCAGGTCATGTGGCTGGTTCCTGGGGGGCCGGATCCGACCCTGGCCTGCCCAGAGTGATTGTCCTCTTGCCTCTGTGCTGGCCTCATGGCCTCACACTGTCTCTCACGGCGTCACTGTAGGGCCCGGATCAGAGCTTTTGTGCTTAGGGCACCCTGCACCCAGGACCTGGGATTTAACCTGCAGTTGATGTTTGTGATCTTCTGTTGCTGGATAAGAGAGGACAGAGCTGAGGGAAGGGAGGAGTCTGGGAAGGCTTCCTTCCAAGCACCTTCCTTGCTGTGGGTGCTAAGCCTTGGCAGATGGGCCAAGCAGATGCCCTCAAGGTGGGAGGAAGGGGCTGTGCAGACGGCCTGGTGGGGAGTCCACACCTATCTGTAAAACGGCCAGCCTGCCCCTTTGGTCCCACTGAGGGGTGACAGAATGTAAAGTGCTCCATGGGTGTGGTTTTGTGTGTTTTCATAGAAAGGGTTGTTTTTTATTTCATATATATATGTATATTTAAGAGATAGGGTCTTGCTGTGTTACTCAGGCTGGTCTCGAATGCCTGGGCTTCAGTGATCCTGCCTCTTCAGCTACCTGAGTAGTGACTAGGGGCTTTTTTTGTTTTAAATTGACAGGAAGGTGCACAGACTTCCCATATCCCCCTGCTCCCACCCCCCACAGCCTCCCCCTGACCCCACCCCCATCAACTCCCACTCCAGGGCAGTGCGTTTGTTACAGTGGATGAACCTACATGGACACCACTGCCTTGTCACCAGAGTCCATAGTGTACCTTGTAGGTGTGTGGGGACTTTTGGCCTGAAAACTTTTGTCTTTTAAAGACTTCTTGGTTACCTACTCGCCTGCCCTGAGATCCGTAGGGATCTGCAGGTCTGCAGGCACAGTCCCCCCAGGGGGCTGCACCTGAGGGTAGATGAAGGGTCCAGTGGGTCTGGGAGTCCCTCTCTCTGGCCCTCTGGGGCTGTGAGTGGCTCTGCCGTGGCTGTGCTGGTGCACCCGAGGAAGGCGGCTCTGATGGGGCAGGTGTGGGTGGTGTGGGTGGGAGGCTGCAGGAGCCTGGGTGTGAGGCGGCTGGAAAAGAAGAAAGCAGTGAAATAGACGCTAGGAGCCGCCCTCCAGAGGAGAGGGCGGGGAGAGCCAGAGCAGGGGATGGCTGAGCTCTGCACCCTGAGCCCTGCCCGAGGGAGGTGCAGGCTGCGCTCCAGGAGAATGTGACCTGCCAAAACCGGCTCAGAGGAAGGGCAAGGTCTCCGCAGATCAGTCACTATAGAATGTACCAGGAGAGGGTGCCTGGCACTTTCCCCAGCACCCTCAGGAAGGGTAGGCCTGGGATCTCAGCCGTGTCACGGAGACATCCCGGGACTGAGGAAATGAGGGCCTGATTTGGGATGTGGCCTAGCTTGGGGAGCCAGGCGGAGGTGCAGGAGGGAAGAAGAATGAGGTTTTCCAGCCAGGAGTGAGGGATGAAGGGGCTGGTGGGGGAGTGGAGGGGTTACGCTGTGGGCGTCTCCCCAGGAGCGTAGGGGGAGGCGAACCGGAGGGGGCTCTGGGAGGGGCCGGGCGGCAGTGTTGGTTCTCGAAGCAGCCATGGGGACTGCGGCGGCTGGTGCTGGGCACCCCTGGCACCCGCCCTTAGGGAGCGTTGCACCCAGGAGCAGATGCAGAGCTTGAGGAAGGACATATCAATAGACGGGACGCTCATGACGTGGTAACAGAAGATGCTGACTGGCCAGGAAGTCAGTCCTGGCCTGGGAAAGGTGGGGCATGGCCCTCGGAGAGGCTGGCATTTGAGCAGACCCTTGAAACATGAGACCAAGCAAGGCAGGTGGAGGAGCCGGGGGGATGGGGGGGGTCCCTAGAGAGGAACACCGGGCCTGGCCAGGAGCAAGCCTGTTGTTGTGTCAGGAGCTGGGCAGGGGACAGGAGGTCTGGGTGGGCTGGAATCAGGGGTTTGTACAGATGCCTGAGCCAGATCGGGCCCTGCAGTGCCTGGGGAGGAACCTGGAATTTGGAATGAGGGGCAGGGCAGCGGTTTGGGCAAGGAGGTGGTGAACCGAATTGTTTTTTGTTAATGCGAACAGTTTTATTAAGATATGATTCCCATAGTGTACAATTTGCCCTTTAAAAGTAGTCCCAGCTACCCAGGAGCTGAGGCAGGTGAATCGTTTGAACCTAGAACGTAGAGGTTGCAGTGAACCTAGATCATGCTATTGCACTCCAGGCTGGGCTAGAGAGCCAGACTGTCTCAAAACAAACAAAGTATACAGCTCAGGGCTGGGCACGGTGGCTCATGCCTGTAATCCCAGCACTTTGGGAGACCGAGGTAGGTGGATCACCTGAGGTCAGGAGTTCGAGACTAGCTTGGCTAACATGATGAAACCCCATCCATACGAAAAATAGAAAAAATTAGCTGGGTATGGTGGTGTGCACCTGTGGTTTGTTACTGGGAGGCAGGGGCTGAGACAGGAGAATCGCTTGAATCTGGGAGGGGAGGTCACAGTGAGCTGAGAATGTGCCGCTGCACTCCAGCCTAGGCGACAGAGTGAGACTCTGTGTCAAAAAAAAAAGTATACAGCTCAGTGGTTTTTAGCATATTCAGTGATTTGTGCAGCCATCACCGTAGTCAATTGATTTTAGAACGTGTTCTTCATACCAAAAAGCAACGCCATGCTCTTCAGCAGCCCTCCCTCCCTCACTGTAACCCTCTCTGTGTCCAGGTCCCTGGGAAGTGCTGATCTGCTTTCTTTCCCGGGGTGTGCCTCTTGTGGGCAGGTGTATAAATAGAACCCTGCACTGCTTTGCGTCTGCCTCCTTTTACCCAGCATGCCGGGTTCGAGGGTCATCACGGCTGCAGCGGAGCTCCACGCCTGTTAAGGCTGAGTTGCGTTCCCTGCTGGTCACGGATGGACCATCATTAGTTCATCCGTATGGACATCTGGGTCGTCTCTACATTTTGGTCGTTATGCCTAATGCTTCTATGATCATTTGTGGACGGATTTTTGTGTGGATTGATTTTCTCTTGGGTGGAGAAAACATACCTAGGAGTGGAATTGCTGGTTCTGATGGGAGTTCTGGGTGTCACCTTTTGAGGAACCGCTGTTTCCCACGGCAGTGGTGCACCTGCTGTGCCCTTGCCCCAGCAGTGGAGGCCCGCTTCTCGTCCTCATCGGCACTTGCTGTTTTCTGTTTTCCCTCCTCCGGCACAGTGGGTGTGAGGCGGTGACTCCCTGCGGATTTGGGCCAGGGAGCCGTCTCTCCCACACAGCTCATGAGGACACCCTTCCATGTGCCTGCCACATAGTTGTCTTTCTTTGGAGGAATGCCTACTCAGATCCTTTGCCCAGGTTCTAATTGGTTGTTTGAACTGAGTGACTTTAGGAAGATTAGTTGGTGTGGTGTGGGGAGGGTACTTCCAAGAGGCAGCGTGGGAGCCAGGATCCTGGTGGGAGGGAGCCAAAGCCCTGAGAGAGGGAACTGGGAGGAGAGAGTGAGGGTGGACGGGTGGGAGGGAGGAACGGGCAGAAGCCCTTGTGCTGGAGGGGTGGGGTGGGGGGATGGCCGGTCTGCGAATCCCAGGGCTCCTCCCCTGCCCTGCAAAGCAGCCATGGAGTCAGGCTGAGAAGGAGCCACAGGATTTGGTGGAAAGTCAGAGAGGGTGTTTGAGAGCTGAGTGGTAAGAGGATGAGTCGGGGAAGGAAAGGAGGTGATTGGCTGCTCCAGGCTGCAGGTAGAGGGGAAGGAGTAAGAGGCTGGGCGGGGGTTGGGGTGGGGCAGAAAGCAGGTGGGTGCCCGGAGAAGGGTCTGGGCTGGGAGGGCCACGGACGGCCAGGAGGAGTTGCTTCCCAGAGCTCGGGGGAGGAGGGGGTGAGACTGGCAGCAGAAGAAAGGGTATAATTGGCAGGCAGGCCTCCAGAGGGTGGGCGGGCCCTAATAACAACAATAATAACAATCATTTGTGCTAATTGGATCTCTCAAGGGCTAGGGGCCAGGAGAAGGCACCCCTGCCAGTGCTTCCTCTCGGGTGGAGGTCAGAGCCAGGTGAGCACCTTTGGAGGCAAGGAGAGCCTGGGAGGCGGCAGGCAGGGAGGCTGGGACCCTCCGTTTCAGAAGATGTTAAATTCCAAGCCTTCCGATAGATTCCTTAAATAGCCCAGGGCTTCCCTGAGAGCAAGTGGGGGGCCTTCTCGTAGGGAGCTGGCGTGGACCCTGAGAGCTGGGTCAGGAGCTGCCTCAGATCCCTGCCTCTCGTGGTGCCCCCGCCTCTCTTGTCACTCACCTCTGCAGATGACGGTTCCGTTCCCCTGCCATGAGGTCCTGGGACACAGGCCTCCGCAAGGGCTGAGTGCATGCTTGGAGGGGTGGCAGAGGAAGAGAACTGGGTCGCGTTGAGTTACCAGTTACCAGAACTGCTCGTCGACGTAACCCTGACGAGCACTCAGAGGCCTCCACTCAGTCCCACACAGCCCTGCAGGGCACCTGCCCTTCCCGTCCCCGCTTTGCAGACGAGGCAGCTGAGGCTTAAGTAAGTGCCTCTTCTCAGAGTGCTGACTACGCCAGGGACGGTACCATGGTCGCGTGTTGCTGTCGCCCAGATGATTTGTTTCCTGTCTCTCTGGTTGGTGCTCCTCGTAGAGGGAGTTTGGATGCAGAGAGCATGGGCCTGTCCCAGGTCAGGACTCTTCCAAGTCACCACAGTGTGGCCTTTCTTCCCTCTTAGAAGAGCACCCTGAGCTCTGGCCCCTTACGCCTCCTCAGCTGCCCCCGGCCCCTCTGGCTATGGAATTTGTGGGCCCTTTTGCAAAAAGGCAGGAAAAAAGCATCTTCCTTTCCTGGAGGTCTCTGGGTCTGCCAGGGTGTTTTGTATCTGGCATTTCACCCATGGGTGGGTTCAGAGCCCCCAAGCCCAAGCTATGAGCCCCCAGCGTGTGCCCTTGTGCCCTCGGAATTCCAGAGCAGCAGCTGCGTAGCACGGAGCCCCAGGTGGGGCCTCCCTGTAGGCTGCCCCTCCCTCCTGTCCTCCACCTGGCTGTGGCCTGAAAAGCGTGCCCCAAACCCTGGCGCTCTCATTTCTTTACATCAGGGTCAGCAAGCTTTCCCTGCAGTGGGCCAGATAGCACATGTTTTAGGCTTTATGCACCAAGAGGGAAACAAGACCACTTTTCATGTAGGTATATGGCTGTCATTTAAAGTGTGGCCATTTGAACATGTAAAAGGCATCTGGAGGGCAGTTTGTAGCCCAATGCACCCCACCCAGGGTCACCCCCTCCGCC
Source organism: Sapajus apella (assembly GCF_009761245.1). Lineage (NCBI taxonomy): Eukaryota > Metazoa > Chordata > Mammalia > Primates > Cebidae > Sapajus > Sapajus apella. The sequence continues at coordinate 2,431,931 of NW_022437075.1, forward strand.
TCTGTAAACTGCCCACCTCCCATCCCCCCACTCCCTGCCCTGACTCCCCCGCCCATCACCATGGCTGGAATCATGCTCCATGCCCTGTGCTGGCTTGCTGCAGGTCCCTGATGAGTGAGAGGTGATCCCTGCTGGCTGCCCGGCAGGCCGCTGTGTGGTGGAGAGGAGGGGTGTAGAGGACAGCCCCTCCCACCTCCCCCATCCACAGCCCGCCAAGGCCTTAGCCCTGCAGGAAGCTGGCCTCGGGTGGAAGCCAGGGGACGGCTCTGAGTTGGGAAGTCCCTGCTTTTATTGAGTTATGTGATAGAGTTTCACTGGAAGCACATTATCACCACTTGGCAAACAGGTTTCCCCCAGAAGAGGAGGCAGGGGCGGCCCCTCCCACCAGCTCAGCCCCTGGTTGCACACTGCTCTCTGAACTGTTTTCCTTGTGCTTTTTTTTAACCTTTCCCACAGTGCTGATTCTTAGGCATTTTTAATGTTTAGGGTGTTGTAATTAGAAGGCCTGTAGGTTTTTTTAAAGTTTACTTTCTAACAGAGGTACAATTCATCAATTCATGTATTACAACACTTTTTTTTGAGACGGAGTCTCTGTGGCCCGGGCCTGGGCTGGAGTGCAGTTATCTGAGATCACACCATGATCAACGTTTGCTTTTTTAAAGTGCACAATTCAGTGGTTTTTAATATATTCACAAAGTTGTGTGATTGTCACTATGTAATTCCTGAACCTGAGGCTTGTCACGGTGGTTCACACCTGTATACTCCCAGCACTTTGGGAGGCCAAGGCAGGTGGATCACCTGAGGTCAGGAGTTCAAGACCAGTCTGGCCAACATGGTAAAACCCCATCTCTACTAAAAATACAAAAATTAGCCGGGCGTGGTGGCGGGTGCCTGTAATCCCAGCGACTCAGGAGGCCGAGGCAGGAGAATCGCTTAAACCTGGGAGGCAGAGGTTGCGGTGAGCCAACATTGTGCCACTGCCTTCCAGCCTGGGGCACAAAGCGAGACTCCATCTCTCTCTATCTCTAATAAATCCTGAACATTTCGTCAGCCCCCAAAAGAAACCTGGTGCCCCTGTCAGTCACTCCCCTCCCAGCCCCTCCCACAGCAGCTGCCCTCTGCCTGCTGTCTCCTCACGCGTCCCCGCGCTTGCTCGGTACGGTGTCACATGGAATCCCCTGCAGCCGTCAGCGTCTGTCCACTGTCGCCTTGGCCTTGATGATGGTCCTGTTGTGAGGATTTGTATGTGGCTTCTTGCGTGGTCCTGTGTTTGCATTTCTCTTGGGTATAACTAGGAGTGGAATTGCTGGGTCACAAGATAGTGAGTGCTGTTTAGGCCAGGCGTGGTGGCTCTGCCTGTAATCCCAGCACTTTCGAAGGCCGAGGTGGTCAAATCACTTGAGGTCAGGAGTGAGATCTGGCTGGCCAAGCAGGTGAAACCCTGTCTCTTTTAAAATAAAAAATTAGCTGGATGTGGTGACGCACACCTGTAATCCCAGCTACTCGGGAGGCTGAGGCACGAAAGTTGCTTGAACCCATGGGGCAGAGGTGGTAGTGAGCTGAGATTGGGCCACTGCACTCCAGCCTGGCAGCAAAATGAGACTCCGTCTCAGAAAGAAAAACAGGATATCGCTGTTTAATCATTTGAAGAATCAGCAGACTGTTTTCCAAAGTGGCTGGCCCGTTCAGCCGTGTGTGAGTTTCTCTGAGGCCCTGAGGCGTTTTTTTTTTTTAATTTCTTTTTTTTTTTTTTTTCTTGCACTGGAAGTCCTGAGGCATTTTTATGGTCTGTGGTGTGTAGTCTTGAGATGCATACAATTTTCTGACCCATGTAGGGAGGCCGAACTCCTCTCCCCTCCTGGGGTCTCTGGCAGCATCTGCGAATTAGGTTGACATGAAACAGAATAACAGGAGAAAGCTCTGGAATGTTATTTTTGCAGGCACATAGGAGACTTGGGAACCTGAAGATCCCTGAAGCGGTTAGGCCTGAGGGCTTCCATGCCCAAGAGTAGCGACTGAACAGTAGTGAACAGGTTTCTGAAATATGTGGGGAGCCTGAGAGAGCTCAGGCTTGGTTTGCACAGGTGTCTCTCAGCCTCAGCTCCCCAGTGCTGGTGATGAGGCGTCCTCTTCCTCTACATGGTGGGTGGGTTGCATGTGGGGTTTCACCTGCTGTCGGGAAGGAATGGGGAGGCAGAGCCCCCTTCTTGCACTTGCTGTTGACCCCGTGCATTTGGGGCTGCCCTGGGGTGACCTGTTCTGTCTGGCGTTTTCACTGGCCGGCCCCCTCGCACGCAGCCACCTCCCAGTCCCGATTCGTAGCCCAGTGGCTGTCCAGAACGCCCCTTTGGGCCTTTCCTCTTGATGAAGACATAATTGCCTGTTATTAAAATATTAGGAACATGAACATAAAAAGGTTGAGGTCACTCACTTAAAGATGGGGTTTCACCATGATGGCCAGGCTGGTCTTGAAGTCCTGACCTCAGGTGATCCACCCACCTCGGCCTCCCAAAGTGCTAGGATTACAGGCGTGAGCCACCGCACCCGGCCAATCACTCACTCTTGATGCTGGGAGTGTGAGGTGTGCCAGCCACCATTCCCTGCTGGCTCCTATGGAGGAGGGGTGACTCTCTCCATCTCTGTCCATTCCCGCTGCGGGTTTGATAGGTTCCCCCTGGTTACCCCTTTCGGAACCTCACTGTCTTGGCAGCTCTCTGCAAGAAGCATTTCCTGCGATGTGGGCTTTCCCGGCCTCTGGAAAGGCAGAGCCAGCCTGAGCAGGGGCTGGGTGCATGTTCACAGCAGTTTAGCCTGAACGCTTCCATCCCAGGGACCCAGAGCCTGCCCGAGTGTGTGAGGGGAGGTCAGCCTGTCCTTCCGCGTGGGTCTCACCTTTTCCTGAGTGGGTCTGGCAAGGGACTGGGTGTTGGCATTTGCCGAGTCGGGTCTCCAGCATATGCTTTGCCCAGACCCATCTGTTGGTGTGTTCACCTGCCCGTGCCTGGTGCTGCCCTGGGTGCTAGGGACCCATAGGTGTCAGAGTGGGCACCGACATCACAGGAGCCCGGGAGGACAGGCCAGCTAAGCGGACACGGAGAGTGGCAGAGTAGCAGGATTAGGAAGAGAAGAGCAGGCGGGTGGGGACCCTGAGGAGGGGGGCCTCACATAGAGTCCAGAGGAGGCAGCGGGGAGGGCCACCTTTAGTGCCTCCTGCTTCTGAAGCCCTGAATCTCCTGGGAGTCCCTGGGGCTCTGTGCTTGCACAGACCCTGCTCCTGGTGCTGCCACCAGCGCTGCTCTTCATGTGCTGCAGGGAACCTGAGGGTCTGGCCCTTCAGCCTCAAGTTCCACATCTGTGAGACAAAGCATCAGAACAGTGCCCACCTCTCAGGGATCCCCTGTGCTTCAGAGGCCTCGCAGTCCTCCTGGCAGGAACCGTCCCACAGCAGCTGCAGCCTCTTCTGCAGCACCCAGCTTGTCCCGGACTCCTCTTCACGCCCCCATCCAGGGCCTGCTTCCGGGTGCCTCTTTTCTGAGGGCCCCCTCAGCCTCCCTATCAGAGCTGCCTGTCCCTTCCTTCCCCTGGCCCCCTCCTGACGTGCTTCCTTCCTGCTGTCTGGGAGCCTTGGGGGCAGGACTTAGACCATCCTGGTCACTCCGTGTCTCTTGGTGACCCTTGTGGCTCCCAGTGACTCCATGTGTTCCAGTGACCTTCATCTTTCCTGGTGACCCCGTGTCTCCTGGTCCTCACAGGCGCTCAGTAAATGAGGACCCTGGAGAGTGCAGCCGGCAGGATCCTGCGTGGGATTTGAGTAGAGCATCAGCAGGGAATGTAGGGGTGGGTGGTTCTAGCAGAGACTTGGGGCCTGATGGTCTGTGTGTCAGCTGTGCCTCTGCGCCCTGCCTTTCCCTTCTCCTTTCCCCACTGAGACGTTGGGACTCCGTGTCCTCATCTGTGTAATGGGGACAGCGGTCAGACCTATCCCGAGGGCTGTGGGGACCCCGATTCACAGTTGGTCAGCTGTCTAGAGCAGGGCCTGGAACTGTGGGGTGGGGTGGCCCAGGGCTGCCAAGTGACCCACACAGCAGATCTGTGCACATGAATTTATGTGATGGAACACGTCCTGAGTTCTCATCTGACTCTCACCTTCTTCCTCAGTGGTGGGTGGACAGCATCCAGCAGTGGGGCTGGGTCCCTTCTGCACCTGGATAGTGCTGAGAAACTCGGTTCAGGTGGGTTCTGCCAGTGCTCCAGTGGACCCCCCGCCCCCCGCCCCGTTCCCACACGCTGGTCTGCAGACCCCACCCTGAATGAGAGGCGATGGGTGCAGGCTGAGATTTCCTCAGAACCGAGAGCATTCAGCCTAGGGGCCTGGCCTGGGTTTCTCTTCTGGTGTTCAGGTTGTTGCGGGGAGGGAGTCCTGCCCGCCTGGGAGTGAAGTGACACTGGGGAACGGGCTGCTTATGGCTGGTCAAGCCTTGTGCCCACCTCCACCTCAGTGCACAGATCTGATCAAACACAGAATTGAAGACCCTTGGGGGCTCGGGCCTGTGGGTCTCCTCCCCACAGAGACAGAAATGAGCATCCACAGGAATATACAAATGGACACCAGTGTTGACCTGGAGTGTTCACAAGGCCCATAGTAGCCCACCAGCGATGCGTGGGTGGGTGGCGCACTGTGGCCAGCTGCACACAGGGTGGGGTTCAGCCCGAGACAGGAGCGAATCACCTGGCACGCCGCAGCGCCACGCTTGTGGGAGAGGACAGACACGGAGGGACAGGTGCTGCCCCTTTCCTGGGCAGGGCACATGGCAGCCAGTACAGAGGGACAGAAGGGGGTTCAGAGGATGCAGGGCGGCCTGGCCGGGGAATGCGGGTGACTGCCCCGCACGGGGGCTTTCGTGGCTGTTGTAAAGTTGATGTGGTGATGGCTGTGAAACCGAACGTACTAAATATCATTGTGTCGGACTCTTTAAGTGTGGAGCGTTGTGGAAGGGAGTCAGAGCTCAGTGAAGCTGTTTTTAATGAAGTGTGGGCCCTGGGGTATGAGCGCTGGACCTGGCATTGGGAGGCTGTGGCTCCTCAGGCAGGTTTCTCATGGCTCCTGCAGGAGGCTCCCTTGAGAGGCCGGGCGGCCGCAGCCCTGTCTCCCACAGGTGCTGGGATTCGGTGGGCCGAGCCCCAGAGCCCTACTGTGGGATGCAGGAGCTGTTTTGTTTTAGGCTGGTCAAGTGAAGCCGTGGAGAGGGAACAAAGAGCTCTGGGACTGGTGAGCAGTTCTAAACACCGCTGCCTTTGGCAGGCAGGACATTTTTTTAAATTGCCCTTATTTGGCTGTGGAAATTGGCAGCCCTGTGTGTACGCCCCATGGAGTTTTGCTGAGGCGCTCCTAGTTTATGAAACCCTGGCCTGTGTTTGGAAAGCTGGGAGGGCATGCTGGTAGTGGCCCTGCCAGGCCCTGATCTGTGCCAGAGTTCAGGTTCCCTCTGCACCTGCTGGAGGGTGTGGGGTGCGGGGTGGGAGGGTGGGGGAAGGGCTGCCTCACAGCTGGTTTCATTTTGTTTTTCTTTTTTTTTTTTTTTTTTTTTGAGACGGAGTTTCACTCATGCTACCCAGGCTGAAGTGCAATGGCACGATCTCAGCTCACCACAACCTCCGCCTCCTGGGTTCAGGCAATTCTCCTGCCTCAGCCTCCTGAGTAGCTGGGATTACAGGCACGCACCACCATGCCCAGCTAATGTTTTGTATTTTTAGTAGAGACGGGGTTTCACCATGTTGACCAGGATGGTCTCGATCTCTTGACCTCGTGATCCACCCGCCTTGGCCTCCCAAAGTGCTGGGATTACAGGCTTGAGCCACCGCGCCCGGCTTCATTTTGTTTTTCTGTTAAGTTTAATTTTTGAGACAGACTCTTGATCTGTCACCCAGGCTGGAGTGTGATCTTGGCTCACTACAACCTCCGCCTCCTGGGTTTAAGCAGTTCTCCTGCCTTAGCCTCCTGAGAAGCGGATCACAGGCATGTGCTACCATGCTGGGCTAATTTTAGTATTTTCACTAGAGATGGGGTTTCGCCATGTTGGCTAGGCTGGTGTCGAATTGCTGACCTTCACTGATCCGCTTCCCTTGGCCTCCCAAAGTGCTAGCGTGACAGGTGGGCGCCACCGTGCCTGGTCAGGGAGCCTGTTGTAAAAGGGAGAAAAGGCATGAACTCCTTCGACAGCTCATGCACGTGGCCCAGGCTCTGCTGCCCGCTTTAGCTGCGTGCGTGTGGGGCTCAGGTTGGTGTGGTGCGTGGAGACCCTCATGGTGTGTGGACGGGTTGCTGTGGTGTTTGGAGACCCTCAGTGAGTGGCTGGGGTTGGTGGTGTGTGGAGACCCTCGGTGTGTGGCTGGGGTTGGTTTCGTGTTGAGACCCTCACACGCCTGCTGCCCTGTTCCTGCTGTGATGTGTCCGTATCTGCCAGGGTGTGGGAACTCCGGTCCCCTCTGGGTTGGCGTGAGCGTCGCATGGACACTGTCTTGTGGACAGTTGCCAGAACACATTCTCTGTCTTGCCAGTGGGGAGACTGAGGCAGAAGGTGGGGTTGCCGGCCCCAGGTCTGGCTGGGAGTGGTGGAGCTGGACGGGAAGTGCCAGTAGCTGCAGCCTGTGTGTGTCCCTGAGTCCTTTCCTCGGCCTTGGTGGGCCCTCAGTGGGGAGCAGGCAGGTCAGCTCCGGCCCATTTCTCGCCGTCCTTGGTTAGGTGTTGCATGCCTTGTCTGCCAGGCCCTGTGCCTGCCATGCCCGGGTCTGCCAGGCCCTTGGTGCAGCCTGGCATCCCGTAACCTCTGTCCTTCCATCTCGTCCCCTTCTCACAGGGACCCAGACATGGAGCTGCGGGAAGAGGCGTGGTCTCCGGGGCCGCTGGACTCTGAGGACCAGCAGATGGCCAGTCATGAGAATCCAGGTGAGCAGCTTAGTTCCCAGCTGACCCTGCTGCCATCCCGCTGGCCCTGGCTTCCTTTGCCTCCAGGTGGGAGGAAGCCTTCTTTTTACCCGTTTTTCTCTCACTGGGGGTGAGGGGGGCCATGACAGCGCCTGACCCCTGACTGATCCTTGCACTCCTAGCTGTCGAGGGGGGGGGCTGGGGTTGTGGCTCCCAGTTTCTTCCACTGGATGATCGTGGGGACCCCTGGGGGCCACCCTCTTTGCCTGACTTCCTCCTTGCCCCCAGCCTGGCAGCACCCCCGTTTGTTGAGGGTGCCCCCTTTCCCTTCTTAGAGCCTGGACCCTCCATTGTGATTTCGGACAGCCCTGTGACCTTCCCTGGCAGGAAACTCTAGACCCGGGGTGGCACAGGAGTTTGGGGAACCCACGGGCCGACACTGACTTTTCAGGCAGAGAGGCCAGTTTGGGTTTTGTGAAATCCTTCACATTTTGGACATTGTCAACGTGTATTGTTTAGTATAGTATTATTTGGGTTGTGCAAAACTCATTTGTGGGCTACTTGGGGCCCAGGTTTGCTCGCCAAGGCCCCACAACGACCCCACTATGGCCGCTGACACCTCCCGGCCTCCCTCCCGTCCACGGCGGCTGCGTGCCTCCCGTGAGACCTGCAGAATAAGGTATGATGCGTCTTATGGTTGTGTAAGCACAGCAGGCCCCATGCTGGCCCGGGCTCAGCAGACCTCTCCGTAGAGGGCCAGAGAGGAAATACTTTCCATCTGGCAGGCTGCAGGCCTTGTGGACATCACGCAGCCACAGTTCACATGGCAACGCGTGGGCGCAGCGTGCCGGGGAGACGCCATGTAGAAAGACAGACAGGCGGCAGAGCCTCCCAGACCCAGAGAAAGACCACGGTGAAGCTGGGGATGGATTTTGTAAAGCACCTCAGGCACTTTTCCAGAGATTTCTGAGATCCGTGGATGGATCTCCCCGCTACCTCCCTGCCCTGTCTGTGGAAAAACCGTCTTCCACAAAGCCCATCCCTGATGCCAAAGGGGGCCCCTGGTTTAGAACGAGCAGAGATCGTCACTGCACTCCAAACTGGGAGGCAGAGTGAGACTCCATCTCAAAAAAAGAAAAGCAGCAAAAGCAGTGTGTACAGGGGTGCTGGGTGCCGCTGGGACAGGGAGGAGACCCCTGCCCAGCCCAGGGTTTGTCTTAGGTGGTGAGCTCTCCAGCTCTGCGTTGGATGTGTTACTGGCTGCCCCTGTTGTGCTGGAAGGTTAACCTCTAATGAAACTGCAGCTCCCCGAGGCAGAGGTCCTGCTTTGGGTAATGTGGAGTTGAGGCCCCCCCACCATGCCTTCGGGACCTGAGCTGAGTCCTTCAGTCAGTGATGGAAGCGCAGTGATGGTGTCGGTCGTGGATTAAACGTGGTAATCCGTGGAACACATTTAGCCCAGGGCCAGGCGTCTGGGGACACTCCCGTCCCTCCCTCCCTCCCCACCAAGGGTAAATGTGGCCACCTGCAGAGTGGTCCTGGCCCTCCTGGTTACTTATTTTTTTAATGGAGTGAGAACTCTCTGCTCCTCAATGTGCTCTTCTCTTTCTGGGAACCTGATGAATCCCTTTGCAGATGGTGCTGTGAGGTGGAGAGAGCTGTTAGTGTCTTCGCTTCAGTGAGGGGGAGGCTGCCGTCGCAGCTGCAGGAAGCGGAGTGGCCTGTCCTGGCTCGTGCTCAGTGCAGACGCAGACTTGTCAGAAGTGGCCTGTCCCTCTGACACTCGGGTTCCTCCTGGCTTCCCTGAGGTGCAGTGTGGGAAAATGTGCCAGAGCCCAGGAATCTGCAAGCTGTAAAAGAGCCCTGCCTTTTAAGTAATTAAACCCTGTCCATTTAACCCTGCTTACTTAAACAAAGCAGTGTACAGACACCTGTAGAGAAGCCACATTGCCCATGGGCTGAAGCAGGAAACAGTTCCCACCTCCTATCCTCCCCTACTCCCAGCTTGCCTTTAGAGTAAGGAGCCCCTTCACGCACTCTGGGTTTCTCCCTGTTCCTGGGTAAGGAGCTCGGGTAATTGCTTTATGAGTCACAGCTCTAATGGGAGGTGAGGACGTGGCTCCCATGTGCTCTCCTCCCCACTCTCCATGCACAGCATGCCTGCCCCAGTGCCCTTGACTCACCTGCCACTGTGTCACAAGGGTTGCGTTCAGAATTCACGTCTTCACGACAGCCGAGTTCCCAGGGAGCCTTGCTATACTTTTTTCACAACCTTGAAAACAAAGTGAGTTTAAAGCGTAGCAGCACTTGGAAGGTTCAGATAGTATGACTGAGTTTACAGTGATAACCAAATCTCTTTCCTACCTGTCCCTGTCCCCTTCACTGACTGCCCCGGGGCAAATAGCTTCTGATGCGAGTTAATTCTCTCTACGTTTTTTAAGTAATGTGCTTATAACTTAAATTTCTTGATTCATGTTGGCAGTGCAGGGGCTCCATGCTCTCTCCAGAAGGTTCCCTGCTTCCTGACTTCACCTGGAGTTTTTTCTTCTGCCCCAGGTGATTCAAGAGCCATATTGGAGTACTCTCTACTTGGAATAGCGATTCTCACACAGAAGCTGGCATCAGAATCACCGGGTGGCTTGCTGAAGCACAGGCCCCGGTCCAGGGAGTTTCTCAAACAGTGGGTCTGGATGAGGCCTGAGCATAAGCGGGTTTTTTGTGTGTGAGAATCTGGCTCTGCCACCCAGGCTGGAGTGCAGTGGCACGATTTCAGCTCACTGCACCTCCATGCTCTGGGTTCAAGCCATTCTCCTGCATCAGCCTCCCGAGTAGCTGGGATTATAAGCGTGGACCATGACACCTGGCAAATTTTTATATTTTTAGTAGAGATGTGGTTTCACCACGTTGGCCAGGCTGGTCTCAAACTCCTGGCCTCAAGTGATCTGCCCACCTTGGTCTCCCAAAGTGCTGGGATTACAGGGGAGAACCACCACACCCAGCTGTTCGTAAGCATTTTCAGTATGTTTTCTGTGGTGCTGATGCTGCTGGTTGCAGGATCCCACTTTGTGGCAAGTGTAGGGTGTGCTGTGTGTGGGGTGGGGGATGTAGCTGTGGGCGGCTGTTTCTTGGACCCACACTGCTAAAGTGCTTCTGGGGATTGCCACTTTGCAGTTGTGTGGCTGTGGGCTGTGACTCAACTTCCTAGTGCCTCTATTTCTCTTGGTAAAGGCTTAGTTTCATGGCTCCCCGATGAGGACTTGATGGACGTGGAAGTGTGTCATGCAGGGGACGTCATGGTCCGTCCTCGTGTGTTTGCCAGCATGGTGTCTGAGATGGTCTGGGCTGTGTGTGCTGGGATAGAGATTTAGGAGCTTACAGTGTATAGTGAGGTCATTAGTGAGAACGTTGTGATTCATGCTTTGAAGAAACTCTGTGGGGTGCACCTGGGGTGTCTATGGGGGTGAGAGATTGACCTGTTGGGACCCCCTGCACCTGATTCTGTAGGTCTGGACTAGGCCCTGCAGGGAGAGCAAATGCAGAAGCTGCACACAGACCCTTCTGAGGAGCAAGGAGTTGGGGAGGCAAGCCCACTCCTCCGGGGAGACACCCCTCCCCACCCCCGCAGGCCTAGTGCAGAGCAAGAAAGGCCTTGCTGGCTGCATGAGGGCGTCGTCAGTGTGCATAAGTGCTGCCAAAGCAGACAGGAGCCCCCCGACCGGGGGCTGGCGAGAGCCTCCAGTGGAGGCTGCAGAGCGGGGTTGTACTCGGGCTGTGAGGCGGGGCTTTCATGCTGGCGTCCAATCCCGTTCCCTGTGCACTGCCCCTGCCCACTCCACCTGTAACCAGGACTGTCTTCCTGACACCATCACTCCCCTGAGGGCACCAGTGCAGGGTGCTGAACCCACCATCTGGCTCAGGCCATGTGTCCAGGGCTGCACTCAAGCCCTGCGGCCTCTGTCCAGCAGAGCCTTTGGCCCTGGCCTTCCTCATCCTGTACCCCTGCATCCAGGCGGGTGCTTTGGATCCCAGGGTCCTTTCCTGGGAGCCCTGTGTGGATCCCCAGCCCTCGCCTCTTATGTTGACTGGTTGTGTACAGACTGGGCCGTCTATGTTGAGGGCATTGTTCTAGAACTTGGGGGTAAACCAAGTGTCTTAACTCTTAGTTGGGGAGAGGGGTAATAAGTATCTAGTAAAATGCAAGGAATGAAGACACCAGGGCGGGTCCCGCGCCAGGGCGAGCCTGGAAAAGCCCCGTGGTGAGCGAGGCAGCCGAGGCCTGGGTGGAGCCCTTGCCTGACCCACCCCTCCTACCGTGTTGCCTTGCAGTGGACATCCTCATCATGGATGACGACGACGTCCCCAGCTGGCCTCCCACCAAGCTGTCCCCGCCCCAGTCCGCGCCCCCAGCCGGCCCTCCTCCCCGGCCGCGGCCGCCCGCCCCCTACATCTGCAACGAGTGTGGCAAGAGCTTCAGCCACTGGTCCAAGCTGACACGGCACCAGCGCACGCACACGGGTGAGCGGCCCAACGCCTGTGCTGACTGCGGCAAGACCTTCTCGCAGAGCTCTCACCTGGTGCAGCACCGGCGCATCCACACGGGCGAGAAGCCCTACGCCTGCCTGGAGTGTGGCAAGCGCTTCAGCTGGAGCTCCAACCTCATGCAGCACCAGCGCATCCACACGGGCGAGAAGCCCTACACCTGCCCCGACTGCGGCCGCAGCTTCACGCAGAGCAAGAGCCTGGCCAAGCACCGGCGCTCGCACAGCGGCCTCAAGCCCTTTGTGTGCCCGCGCTGCGGCCGCGGCTTCAGCCAGCCCAAGAGCCTCGCGCGCCACCTGCGGCTGCACCCCGAGCTGTCGGGGCCCGGCGTGGCGGCTAAGGTGCTGGCGGCCAGCGTGCGCCGGGCCAAGGGGCCCGAGGAGGCGGCGGACGGCGAGATCGCCATCCCAGTGGGCGACGGCGAGGGCATCATCGTGGTGGGCGCGCCGGGCGAGGGGGCCGCGGCCGCAGCGGCAGCCATGGCAGGTGCGGGGGCCAAGGCTGCGGGGCCCCGCTCACGGCGCGCCCCGGCCCCCAAGCCGTACGTGTGCCTGGAGTGTGGGAAGGGCTTCGGGCACGGGGCCGGGCTCCTGGCGCACCAGCGGGCGCAGCACGGGGACGGGCTCGGGGCGGCGGGTGGCGAGGAGCCGGCGCACATCTGCGTGGAGTGCGGGGAGGGCTTCGTGCAGGGCGCCGCGCTCCGCAGACACAAGAGGATCCACGCGGTGGGCGCGCCCGCGGTCTGCAGCAGCTGCGGACAGAGCTACTACCAGGCCGGCGGGGAGGACGACGACGACGAGGAGGAAGAGGAGGGTGTGGGTGGGCGGTGCCCTGAGTGCCGCGCTGGGGAGGGCCGGTAGGGATGGGGGCCCGGGGGCGGGCAGGGCCCCTCGGGCTTGGCGGGAATGACCACCATGTGCAAGACCAGGAGACCCAGGGAGAGGTGGTCAAGGGTGCGATGGACCCCGCGGCGGGTGTCCGGGGTCCCCATCCCTTTGCCCCCTCACTGTCCACGTGGGCACCGGGGGTGTCAGGGCCAGTTCACTTCTCCGCCTTGACACTCTGCCCCCTCAGCCTGGCCCGCCCTCCCTAAGTTCTCGGCTTGCGAGCCAGAGACGGACATTGGCAAGAACTGTAGCAGCCAGGGTCTCAAACAGCAAGGCCTTTTTCCTTCTCCACCCCGGGGGCAGGGTGCTGCAAGGAAGGGAGAAATCAGGCCCTTTGCAGTTTAGAGGTTCCCAGAGAGGGAAGGGAAATAGGGGCCCCTTTTTAGAATTTTCTTTAAATCAGCCCACCTTTTGACTCCCCCGCCTCCTCCCCCAAAATCCTTTTTATTTTTTTCCTGCCCTCTGGGTCCCATCGTTTCTTAGAGCTCAAGTCGTTCCTTTCCCTCCTGGATTCCGGTAGCACAGGCTGCCCCTGTGCGCAGCGAAGCCCCGCAGGGGCGGGTGCCCATTTGTCCCTGGCCTGGGTAGGCCTGGTGGAGGAAGCGGGGGTAGATCAATAAATGGCACTATCCAAACGTCCCCTCGGCGTGGTTTTTGAGTTTGGGAGGGGTAAACAGAGACTCCTGCTGGGGCAGCAGCAGCAGCAGAGTGGTGGGAGGGTCCCATGGAGAGCACCGGGCAGGAGCAGCCTGGCCCGAGTATCCTCGCTGCGGTGGCAGCGTTCACAGGGCTTGGAAGCCCTTTGCGGATGGGTCGTGGTTGCGGCCATGTCTGCTCGCTGTTGTGGAAGGAGCCCCACAGCCTGAGCTGCGCTCTTACACAGGGGCAGCCAGCTTCCTCCGCTCTCCTAGCCTGTGGACTCCCACCCCTAACCTGCCTCCGGGAAGGCTCGGCCTGCATAAGGCGCACATCTCCGTGCCTGGGCCTGTGTGGGGGCTGTCCTGCAGTTGCCTCTACTTGCCAAGAAGGCTGGGAGAGGGGGACCGCCTGGGACAGGACACCCCCACGGGAGGAGGGTGCGCTCAGCTGTCTCTGCTGCAGGGGACAAGCCAACCAGTGCCTTTGGGGGAGGGCAGGGATGCCACAGTCCAGCCCAGCGCTTAGGGCACTTCAGGCACTGTGCATGCCTGCGGGACTGGGTCACATGGAGCATCTCTGCCCTGCCAGGTGAGCACTGTTGTTCATTATAGGCGGGGGGGCTGTGTGGGGGCTTGGGGGGGACTCACCTGTGGCAACAGGGTTCCTGGACCCACAGCCCAGGTCCTGAGGACCTATGTTCCTGGGGCCTTGGGAGGCTGCAGTGAGTCCCAAAGGGGCGATTCCAACTTGGCCAAGACGCAGTTACTCAGGAGCCATGGAAGGAGGCACACAGCAGGCAGGCGTCTTTGACTTCTGGGTTGGGTGGTTGAGAGAAACTTGAAAGAGAAAGTTGGATTTCCAGTTAGAGCCCTGAATCTGCCCTTTCACACTGTGATGTGCTTGAGCAGGGTCCTGGGGCCTCATCAGGAGGATGGGGACTCAGAAACCAGGGCTACTGAAGGTGTACAGATCCCGAAGGATGTGTTGGAGGATGAGGGAGTGAATGCGGGTCAGAAAAGCACGTTCTCAGGTGGCCATTGCCTTGCTGAGATAACTGGCATTGCATTTCAGTTTATTTCGGAATTTCAGGTCACTCGAAAGGAGGGGGTGAAACTTGTTCAGAGCAGCCAGACTGAGGAAGCGTCGCTCAGTGCCCCTATGATCATTCTGTGGAGCTCTGGCCTTGAACGCTCCTGGAGGCCTGGGAGGATGAGAGGTGCCCTGTAAGAGTCAGGGACTCGGAGTCTCAGGCCTGCCTTCTCTACCTGACCCGGGAAATGATGGCAGGAGCTGACACCTCAAGCAAGAAAGACCCAGGGCCAGTCTCTTCCCTGCCCCATCAAGCTGTGTGGCCCTGGGCAAGTGGCCTTAACTCTCCGACCCTTGGTTTCCTGCCCTGTGGAATGAAGAGCTTGCCTGCCTTGTGTGACTGTGTGGGGAGGGGATTCCCAAGCCTGTGTTTACTCACTAGAGGTGCTGTTCCTTCCCAGGCCCGAGCCAAGAGGCCGGGAGGGGAGCCCGGCTCTAATCCAGCCTCTGCACTCATCCCCCAGGCTGCAGTTCACTCTGTAATCCAGAACTCAGCCGGCTCACATAACCACCATGGTATCAGCTTGCACTGAACCCAGCAGTGGACCTGGGCTCTGGTGTCACGTGGCATCCATTATCGGTGTATTCATGCCCTTGGGTGGTCATCAGCCAGCCCTCACTCATACGGCAAATGTCTTTTGGGCACCGGTTTTGTGCCTATTGGGCGCTGTGTGGGTCTCAGAGAAAGGAATGCGGGTTCTAATGGCACCTGCTGTCAGCCCTGTCGTGCACCTGTGCTGGAGCGGCTCATCCACGGCAAGGTGAGGCTGGGCAGCACTCCATGTTTACGAACGCTTTAACAAATTAGATGTTTATGGGGCACATCTTTCCTGGGAGGGACTCTGCTAAGCCTGGGGGCACAGCAGTGACCTCAACAGGCACAATCTCTGCCCTCCTGGGGGTGGGAGTGGCTGGGAGGGGACACGCACAGCTAAGGGCCTGAAGGGACAGAAAGAGGCTCCCGGCCGGGTGGAGTGACTCACACCTGTAATCCCAGCACTTTGGGAGGCCGAGGCAAGCGGCTCACTTGAGGTCAGGAGTTTGAGATCAGCCTGGCCAACATGGAGAAACCCTGTCTCTACTGAAAATACGAAATTAGCTGGGCGTGGGGGCCCATGCCTGTAGTCCCAGCTACTCAGGAGGCAGAGGTAGAAGAATCACTTGAACCTGGGAGACAGAGGTTGCACTGAGCTGAGATCACGCCATTGCACTCCAGCCTGGGCAATAAGAGCAAAACTGTCAAAAAAAAAAAAAAAAAAAAAAAAAGGAAGGGAGCTCCCAGGAGGCAGGAAATGGAGGAGTCCTGGGCATGGGGCAGGTGTGACAGGCAGTCCCAGGGGTGGGGGGCAGACAGGTGAGTGGAAAGGGACCCTCCACCCGGCTTACTCTCCCCAGCCTAAAGGCAGCATTCATCTGGAAATGTTTACTCCATATATCCCCATTTCCTGAAGGGTAGCCTGGAGAGTAGGTTCCAGGGAATATTGATGTTTGGAGAAAACAGGATCTTGTGTTCAAATAACCTGGGAAAATGCTGGATTCTTTTGTGTGTGTGTGCGTTTGTGAGATGGGAGTCTCACTCTCGCCCAGGCTGGAGTGTGGTGGTGCAATCTTGGCTCACTGCAACCCCCGCCTCCCGGGTTAAAGCGATTCTTTCTCAGCCTCCCAAGTAGCTGGGACTACAGATGCCCACCACCACACTTGGCTCATTTTTGTATTTGTAGTAGAGACCAGGTTTCACCACATTGGCCTGGCTGGTCTCGAACTCCATACCTCCTCTAGAGGTTCACCCACCTTAGCCTCCCAAAGTGCTGGGATTACAGGTGCAAGTCACTGTGCCCAGCCGGATTCAAGAGTTTTCACAGAACAGTACTTGGCACGTAGAAGGTGCTGAGCCAAGATTTAGTGGACTGGATGAATTATAAAACTAGTCCCATACCCTCCCGGCCCAGAGCTTTTCACTATGATTCTGTACACCCAGATGGGGCCAGGGGCCAGGGCAGGAGTAAGTGATAGAATGCAGCATTTTCTGAGCTTGTTCTGTCAGGAAACCTCCCATTTATAGAGCATCTTGGAGCTGCTGTACTCCAGGCCATCCTTAGAGAAGTGCATGCATGTTAATTGTGTGTGTCTCTGCATGTATGAGTGCATGCCTGTGTATGTCTCTGTCTGTGCATGGTGTGTCTGTATCTTTGTGCACACGTATACCTGTATATGCCTGTGGGTATGTGTGTGTCGGTGTCTGTGGTATACATCCACTCTTCCTTCCCCTTGTATCTATCTCTTGAAGAGGCTGTGGGTACAGACAGAGTTGTCTCTGGCACCACTGATTTTGCTGCCTCTCCTGCCTGGATAGAAAAGTCTGTGTAGAAATTCCCTATCTTGGCCAGGCACTGTGGCTAGTGCCTGTAATCCCAGCACTTTGGGAGACTGAGGTGGGCAGGTCACAAGGTCAGGAGTTCGAGACCAGCCTGGCCAAAATGGTAAAATCGTGCCTGTACTAAAAATACAACAATTAGTTGGGTGTGGTGACAGGCACCTGTAATCCCAGCTACTCTAAAGGCTGAGGCAGGAGAATTGCTTGAACCTGGGAGATGGAGGTTGCAGTGAACTGAGATTGTGACACTGCACTCCAGCCTGGGCAACAAGCCCGAAACCCCCATCTCAATAAATAAATAAATAAATAAATAAAAATTTCCTATATTGTAGTGCCCGTCTTTCAGCACCATGGACAGAGGTTCCCCCCATCATCCAAGACCCCAGCTGGATCTCCCATGATGGAGCTGACTTTATTTTTATTTTTTGAGACGGAGTTTCGCTCTTGTTACCCAGGCTGGAGTTCAATGGCGCGATCTCGGCTCACCGCAACCTTCGCCTCCTGGGTTCAAGCAATTCTCCTGCCTCAGCATCCCGAGTAGCTGGGATTACAGGCACGCGCCACCATGCCCAACTAATGTTTTGTATTTTTAGTAGAGACGGGGTTTCACCATGTTGACCAGGATGGTCTCGATCTCTTGACCTTGTGATCCACCTGCCTCGGCCTCCCAAAGTGCTGGCATTACAGGCTTGAGCCACCGCGCCCCGCGGATCTGACTTTAATGCAAACACATTCTCTTTTAAAGCCTCCTGACCATTTTACAGATAAGGGAACAGAGGCTTTGGGGAGGTTGAATATTTCTCCAGGCTCTCACAACTGCTAAGTAGCAGAGCTTAATACTCAGACTCTAATGCCAACACTTCCATTGGTCTCTCTGTACCTTCAGAGACGCTCGTGAAGTGGGGTGGTCACTAGCCGTGGGAGCAAGTAGACTGGACGGACAGCCTCATTTGGGCTGGTGGGGACTCTGCCAGAGGATCTGGATCAGCAATTGTTTGGTCACAAAGAAGATTTTTTAAAAAAAGGAATGGGTACTTGGAGGAATAGATTACTCACCCCTCAATCCGAGATTCCTCATTCCTCTCCCGGCATTATGCCTTGAAATACTCAGTGAATCTACAAGTGGGTTTTAAAAATAAATGTATCACCGGGCACAGTGGCTCACACTTGCAATCCCAGCACTTTGAGAAACCTAGGTGGGTGGATCACCATACGTCAGGAATTCGAGACCAGCCTGGCCAACATGGTGAAACCTCATCTCTACTAAAAATACAAAAAATTAGCCAGGTGTGGTGGCGGGTGCCTGTAATCCCAGCTACTCTGGAGACTGAGGTAGGAGAATCACTTAAACTCAGGAGGCAGAGGCTGCTGTGAGCCAGCCTGGGCAACAAGAGTGAGACTGTCTACAAGAAAAATATATAAAATACGTTTATCAAATGGAAGAAAACCTTGCATACTATTCTGCCACTTGCATATCTGTATCATCATGTATCATCTATGCATCAACTATATCATCTTTCTACATATGCATTATCTATGATTTCTATACCAGTCCATCATCTTCTATTGTCATTCCATCTATGTATCAATCATCTGTATCATCTGCCATCTAGATGTAGCTATCGTTTATATATCAGTCATCTATCAATTATCACTGCACCATCTATCCACGTTATCTATCAATCATGTATAATCTGCTATCTACCTATATCGTGTGTATCATCTATTATCTACTTATATAGGTATGTATCAATTTATCACCTACCTCTGTAGTACATATCTGTGATCTCCCTATCTTCACCATCTATTACCAATAATCTATTTGTGTACTATCATCAACTATCTTTAGCTGTGTATATATCTATCAACTACATGTACAGATTTATGTATGTATCTGTGATTGTTTCAGAGAGGCCTATCTACATTTCTTACTTTAAAAAACACTTTGAAAGCGTTCCTTTGTGCGGATACAGTGTTTACTTCCTGACTGATGTGCAGTTGGTCTGTTGCTAGTCTTCTGCTACTATAGCAATGCGGCAGGAAGAATCCAACCAAGTCTGACCCACACCCTGTGCTGCCTGTCCTGGCAGGAATTGCAGGATGAAGGTGAATGCAATTGGATCCCAGCAGATCCGGCTGTATCACCCTCCCCAGAGGTCAGATGCTCATCATGTCCCCAAGGGTGTGTGCAGTGACTGTCTCCTACGTATTCTTCGCAGTGAGGGGCCTGGATATGGCTGATACCTGACACTCCAGGGAGTAGGGCGATGGTTTAACGTGCACTGCTCTGTGCCAGATGCCTCATTACTACCTCGTGTAGACCAGACGTGGTGGCTCATGCTGTAATCCCAGCACTTTGGGAGGATCACCTGAGGTCAAGAGTTCGAGACCAGCCTGGCCAACATGGTGAAACCCCGTCACTACTACAGACACAAAAATTAGCCAGGCATGGTGGTGGGCACCTATAATCCCAGCTACTAGAGAGGTTGAGGCAGGAGAATTGCTTAAACCTGGGAGGTGGAGATTGCAGCCAGTCGAGATCATGCCACTGTACTCCAGCCTGCGCGACGGAGCCAGACTCCATTTCAGAACAAAACAACCTTGTTTAACTCTCTGCTCTACAGACAGGGAAGCATGCTCAGAGGAAAGGGACTTACCCAGGACTTCAAACAAGACACAGGGAAGCTGGTTTCCTCCACCTGGCTTTGCCTGCACTGTTTCGACATGGCTGGATCTTGCTAGTCACAGAGAAGCAGTCCGGCTCAGAGAAGTGAAGCCACTCACCTTAGATCACACGCTAAGTGAGGAACCTGATGCAAACTCAGGACCAGCAGACCCCACGCCGAGCTGCTGTGACTCTTCACGCCGCCTGGCAGAGCCGCCCTCCCACTCGGCATCTGCTCCAGGCACTGGGGACACAGCAGGGCAGACACACAAGTCCCTGCCCCCTCGCCTTCCCACTCCACATCCACTCCAGGCACTGGGGACACAGCAGGGCAGACACGCAAGTCCTTGCCCTCAGGGGCACAGACCGTGGCCTTCAGACCAGGAAGCCAGCTGGGTGGAGGGTCCCCTTCCTCTCACCCATGTCTGTCTGGATCTCACTTTCCAAAAGACCCGCCTCCCATATGGCTGCCTGTCACACCTGCCTACACCCAGGATGTCCTCCATGTCTCACCTCTGGGGAGACTTTTTTTTTTTTTTTTTTTTTTTTTAGCCAAAATCTCACTCTGTCACTCAAGCTGGAGTGCAGTGGCGTGGTCTCAGCTCACTGCAACCTCCATCTCCCAGGTTCAAGAAATTCTCCTGCCTCAGCCTCCTGAGTAGCTGGAACTACAGGCCGGTGCCACCACGCTCCACTAATTTTTGCATTTTTACTAGAGACGGGGTTTCACCATATTGGACAGGCTGATCTCAAACTCCTGACCTTGTGATCTGCCTGCCTTGGCCTCCCCAAGTGCTGGGATTACAGGCATGAGCCACCACACTCAGCCTGGAGAGCCTCTTTTTGTGCCATCAACCCTCAGCTGTGTGTCCCCCTTCCCAGCCACTCCCCTGCCCCATGAGGGCAGAGGTCGTGCCTGTCGAGGTCACCGCCACGTCCCCTTGCTCAGCAGAGCCCCTGGCAGGAAGTAGGTGCCTGATAAACACGGGCGAGTAAGTGGACGGTGACTCAGTGGGAGAAGCTGAGTCATGAGGGATGAGGGGAGCTTCCAAAGGGAGTTGAGGAAGCCCAGTCCAGGCAGGGCCACTGCCAGGGAGAGGCCCTGTGGGGTGGGACGCCAGGAGCACTTATCCAAATGCGACAACAGCCAAAAATACAAAGCGTCCCAGCTGGAACAAAGCTGAGCTGGAAGGAGGCGGTTAGGGTTGGAAAGCAGATGTGGTGTCCCCTAGTGACCAGGCCACATGCGGTCGCCATCATCAGCACTGTCAGACCCAAGCCCCTCCAGCCCAGCTGTCCCCTAGTGACCAGGCCACACACCGTGGCCATCGTCAACGCTGTCAGACCCAAGCCCCTCCAGCCCAGCTGTCCCCTAGTGACCAGGCCACACGCTGTGGCCATGATCAGCACTGTCAGACCCAAGTCCCTCCAGCCCAGCTGTCCCTCGTGACCAGGCCACACACCATGGCCATCATCGGCACTGTCAGACCCAAGCCCCTCCAGCCCAGCTGTTCCCTAGTGACC
>NW_022437075.1:2452582-2464544 GCF_009761245.1 Sapajus apella
CAGACCCAAGCCCCTCCAGCCCAGCTGTGCCTAGTGACCAGGCCACACGCCGTGGCCATCGTCAGCATTGTCAGACCCAAGCCCCTGCAGCCCAGCTGTCCGCTAGTGACCAGGACACACACCGTGGCCATCATCAGCACTGTTAGACCCAAGCCCCTCCAGCCTAGCTGTCCCTGGTGACCAGGCCACACGCTCCTCCAGCCCAGCTGTCCCTAGTGACCAGGCCACATCTTGCTCTGTCAGCAGGCTATAGTGCATTGGCACCATCTCGACTCACTGCAACTTTTGCCTCCTGGATTCGAGCCCTTCTCCTGCTTCAGCTTCCTAAGGAGCTGGGACTACAGGACCTACCACCATGCCTGGCTAATTTTTTGCATTTTTAATTTTTCACTGTGTTAGCTAGGTCTTGATCTCCTGACCTCATGATCTGCCCACCTCAGCCTCCCAAAGTGCTAGGACTACCCGCATAATCCACCATGCCTGGCTGGAAAGCTTTTTAAAAATGCCTATTTCCAGGCTTCACCTGGGTTCTGCTATACCAGAATTGGCCACGGGGCCCAGGAACCCGAAGCTTGCTTTCTCCCCAGTTTTGAGACAGTCTCTCTGCCACTCAGGCTGGAGTGCAGTGGTGTGATTGCACGTCACTGCAACCTCTGTCTCCCAGTTTCAAGTGATACTCATGCCTCAGCCTCCCAAGTAGCTGGGATTACAGGTGTGTGTTGCCATACCCAACTAATTTTTTTTGTTTTTAGTAGACGTGGGGTTTTACCAGCTTGGCCATGCTTGTCTTGAACTCCTGACCTCAGGTGATCCATCTGCCTTGGCCCCCCAAAGTGTGGGGATTACAGGCATGAGCTACCGTGACCCGCCAAAATTCTTGCTTTTTGAACAGAGCATCAACATTTTCATTTTGCACCTGGGCCTCCAGATTCTTAGTTGATTCCATTTTGGCAATGAAGAATAAAGCCACAGATAAGGAATAAAACTACATTCTTGGCTGTCTGCAAAACAGCTGTCACTCCAATAGAACCCAAAAGCAGCTGATACCTTCTCAGTACTGCTGACGTGGATTTCCCGTGGACCAGTCCTGGCCAGTGAGGGGACGGAGAAGTGCTGGGTATGCTGGTGAGGGCGGGGGCTCCCTGCGTCATGTGGACTCAGGCTGTGTCTCAGGCTGGTACCCAGGGAACATCTGGCTGCATCTGGAGACTTTCGTGGTTGTCACAACTGGGGCAGGGAAGGCACCTGCCAGGTAAAAGCAAGGACGAAACTGAACACCCTACCACCCCCAGGCAGACCCCGACGTAGAAGGGGCTGGCCCCAAGGTCAGCAGAGCCTGGGTGAGAAAACCCACAGTGGGGATGGTGGGGGTAGCCTGCCCGGCTCCCACGGAAGCACCTGCTTCTTACCAGAGACGACACTCTGCCGCCACCCAGCGGGCATCCGGGAAACAGCGGCACAGGGAGCCCCCAGGATTCTGACCCTGGCATTGCCTTCCCAGGACACCGACTTGGGCAGCATCTCCTCGGCAACGGCAGGTGCACATTCTGTTCCACGCGGCTTCGAGCATTAGAGCTCGTGCGGCTCCACACACAGCCCAGCTACAGAGGTTGGCGGGCAGGTGGAGGTGAATTCTTGACCGTGTGGCTCGCTGGTGAGGAAAGGGTCCTTCCTCATGGAGAGGTTGACAAGAGCCCAGATCAGCAGGGAGGCAGCGCCCCCACCCGTCCTGCTCACGGCAGGATGTGCCAGGCGGTGTGGGGCCTGAGACTCCCCGAGGCTACCCTCCAGGACTGGGTCCCCTGTCATCCTGGAGGCTCTTCCCTCCCTGCTGTACAAATATTCTTTAAAAAGAAAAAATAAAATAAAGACTGGGCATAGTGGTGCACGCCTGTAATCCCATCACTTTGGGAGGCTGAGGCAGAGGCGGGCAGATCACCTGAGGACCAGAGTTTGAGACCAGCCTGGCCAACATGCTGAAACCCTGTCTCTACTAAAAGTACAAAAATTAACGGTGTGTGGTGGCGTGCACGTTTAATTCCAGCTCCTTGGGAGACTGAGGCAGGATAATCTCTTGAACCCAGGAGGTGGAGGTTGCAGTGAGCTGAGATCATGCCACTGCATTCCTGCTTGAGTGACAAGAGCAAAAAGCTCCCAGGCAGGTAGCCTCAATCTGGAGCTTCCCAGCACTTTGCCGTAATCAGTCTTCTGGCCACCCATCCTGCACACAGCAAAGCTTGCTGCATGAAAGAAGAAAGTGAGACAGGAGGCTTGTGAAGAGCACTCAGAAGGTCCAGTTTCTCCCTCGTCACTGCACCACTTGGGTACTCCCTCTACCCTAGGAGACGGCCAAGAGGCCCAAGAGAAAGAAACCTGGGCTCCCGGGCCTGGCCTCAGAGCTTTGAGTAATAGAGAGGACACCTTGATTTCTACCCAACTCCTTGTTTCTTTTTATAAACTGCAAACGTAAAGGATGAAGTAATGATGAGTCTGTAGAAGCCCTGTGTGCTAGGCGCTGCCCTCAGGCTGATGGAGGAAGATGAAGGTCTCTGTTCTCCGAAAATGTATTCCCTTCTAATAGAGGACAGATATCTGAACCGCAGGTGTTCCGACAGCTAAAATGGCATGTTAGCAAGAGACTACAACAATTCTATTTTTGCCTTTTCCAACGATTCTATTTTTGCCTTTTCCAACACTCAGCAGTGAGTAAAGCACAGCTTTCTGCCTGTATCAAGTACTGCATCTGACTCTAGGTGGTCCCATGATCCTCCTCCTGGTGCATCCCCTTCCCTTGAGTGTGGGAGGAGCTTGTGACTGACTTCTATCCAAACAGAATATGGCAGCATTGATGGGATCTAACTTCTGTGATGACATGAGACTGTCCGCCTTGCTGAGTGACTGACTGCCTCGTTGGCTGCGAAGATGCCATCTGCCACATGGAGAAGAACAAGCAGCAGAGAGCTGGGGATGGCAGGGGGCGGACAGTTGAGATGCCAAGGCCCCCAGTCCAACAGCCTGAAAATAGATGCTCCTAGGACCCATGTGAGCTTGGAAGAGGTCCTTGCCTTGGTTGGGTCTCAGATGAGCCCAACCCTGGTCAACACCTTCACTGCAGCCTTGAGACCCTCAGACAGAGGATCCAGCCGAGTTGTATCTCGACTCAAACATTGAGATCTTATGTGCTTTAACAGATCATGTGTTTATCTGCTACTTATTGGCTGTGCTTTTTTTTTTTTTTTTGAGACAGTGTTGCTCTGTTGCCTAGGCTGGAGCACAGTGGGAGGATCTCAGCTCACCACAACCTCCGCCTCCTTGGTTCAAGCGATTCTCCCGCGTCAGCCTCCCGAGTAGCTAAGATTACAGGTGAGCGCCACCACACAGTACCCAGGTGGTGCAGCTAGGAGGGAGAAACTGGACTTTGAGTGCTCTTCACAAGCCTGTCTCTGCATGTGTACACGCTTTCCTCCTTCATGCAAGCTTTGCCGTAGGGGGATGGGTGGCCAGAAGACTGATGATGGCAAAGTGCTAGGAAGCTGCAGATGCAGACCACCTGCCTAAGAGCAACAGCAAAAGACAATACAAGTAGGTAAATATTGGAGTGAATGCTCCAGCCAATTCCAGAGCTGCTTTGCAGAGACTCATCTCTTCCTGAAACTGATTCTATCAAGTCAGTATAATTTTTTCTATTTTACAGATAAGAAATCAAAAGCCCATAGAGGTTGACATTTGTGTACTATCACAAATGTCAGTCAGAAGAGCCAGAATTTGAACACAGGTCAGCGTCAAAAACTTGAAGCCGGCTAAGGCAGGAGAATCGCTATAACCCAGGAGGCAGAGGTTGCAGTGAGCCAAGATCATGCCATTGCACTCCAGCCTGGGTAACGGAGACCCTGCTGTCTCAAAAAACAAAACCTTGGGCCGGGCGCGGTGGCTCAAGCCTATAATCCCAGCACTTTGAGAGGCCGAGGTGGGTGGATCATAAGGTCAAGAGATCAAGACCATCCTGGTCAACAAGGTGAAACCCTGTCTCTACTAAAAATACAAAAATTAGCTGGGCATGGTGGCGCGCGCCTGTAGTCCCAGCTACTCAGGAGACTGAGGCAGGAGAATTGCCTGAACCCAGGAGGCGGAGGTTGCGGCGAGCCGAGATCGCGCCATTGCACTCCAGCCTGGGTAACAAGAGTGAAACTCCGTCTCAAAAAAAAAAAAGAGCCTTGAAGCCGGGCACAGTGGATCACACCTGTAATTGCAGCACTCCGGGAGACTGTGGCAGAAGGATCACCTGAGCCCAAGAGTTCAAGACTAGCCTGGGCAAGATAGCAAGATGTTGTTTCTAAAAAATAATAAATAAAATGTTTCTAAACTTGGCTTCTCCTGTTGACCTTCCCTTTGGCTGTAATTTTACCAAGTGGAATATTTGTAACTGTTGAGGGCAGGGTAGGCAGCAGTGCTCAAGACACAGAAGAAGAGCATTGTGTATTTTTAGCTGTGCATAAGGTGATAGACCTTCAACAAGACTAACACAGTAATGCTTTGTTAACACAAGTACTAATGGCGGTTTCCTTGCCCTGTCTCTATTTTAGGTGGGCATGTGTCCCATGTGGGAACAAAGGTATTCTAAAGACGGATACTCTGATTCAGAAGGGCTAACTCTCCTCTCACTCCTCCACCTCCTACACGCATCACACTGGTCCAAAGTCCAAGTATTTTATAAACAAACACTCCCAGAACACAGTTTTTAAAAAGTATTCCTGCAAAGACACCACAGATTGAAGATAATGCTGATACTGTATGTACAGATGAACTACAGAGCTGACATCTCTCCTACACCTGACAAACTTTACTAGCTCCACTGCAACGGGAGCAGAATCGGGGGCATGCCAGTCCCTGTCTAGTATGTGCCGACAGGGAATGAGGCTAAAACATTTCCCGGTTTAAAGGGGTGGCTGGAGTTACAGATTTACACACAGCACAGTGAAGGGCTCCTGCAAGGTGGTTGTATGGTAGAGGCGACATTTCAGTTAGTAGAATGAACCCTAGAAATGGATTTCCTGGGTCTGAATGGCAGCTCTGCTACTTACTGGCTGTGCATTTTTTTTTTTTTTTTCAGATGGAGTCTCGCTGTGTCATCTAGGAAGGAGTGCAGTGGTGCGATCTCAGCTTGCCACAACTTCCGCTCCCGGGGTTCAAGCAATTCTCCTGCCTCAGCCTCCCGAGTAGCTGGGATTATAGCCGTGTTCCACCACGCCCGGCTAATTTCCTATTTTTAGTAGAGACAGCGTTTCACCATGTTGGCCAGGCTGGTCTTGAACTTCTGACCTCAGGTGATCTGCCTGCGTCAGCCTCCCTAAGTGCTGGGATTACAGGTGTGAGCCACCGTGCCCCAGCCTGGCTATGTATTATTTTCTGCACCTCAGTGTCCTCATCTGTAAGATGGAAACATAAAATACACTTACCTCTAGGGTGTTGTAAAGAGCAAATAATTCATAGTGCTTAGGGAAGAGCATGGTAAACAGTAATGGCTGTGTTAGGTATCATTCATCATCAACATGTAGAGAAAAATACAAGAAATCATAAAATGTACATTTTGGAAAGCATGCAGCCCTAAGAAAGGATGAGTTCATGTCCTTTGCAGGGACATGGATGAAGCTGGAAACCATTCTCAGCAAACTCACACAAGAACAGAAAACCAAACACCCCATGTTCTTATTCATAAGTGGGTGTTGAACAATGAGAACATACACATGAACACAGGGAGAGGAGCATCACACACTGGGGTCTCTTGCGGGGTGGGGTGGGGCTAGGGGAGAGATAGCAGGAGGTGGGGGGATTGGGGAGGGATAACATTAAGAGAAAAACCTAATGTGGATGACGGCGGATGGATGCAGCAAACCACCATGGCATACGTTTACCTATGTAACAATACTGCATGATCTGCACATGTACCCCAGAACTTAAAGTATAATAATTAAAAAAAATTTTAAAAGGATAAGAGTTTCCCACTCTCCTAGGCATAGACTGGTGGTTCTATAGCCATGGTAACAAGGAGCTACCCAGACAGGAATAAATCCAGTCAATCGATCCAAGACAACTCACCTCAGTGAACGTGCTTTTGCCAACCAACCCACAGCTGTCCTTTGCATCTGAAATTCAGCCAGTCAGGAAGAGATGCACTCTGATAAACACACCTGTGCCAATCAGCCTCACCAGAGTAACCACAGGCCAGCTCATACAGTCAAGGATCAGTCTCATTCTGTACCTCCCCAAATTCCTACCTACAAAGATCAGAAGTCTGGTCTACTCAGAGACTGCGGTAGACCAGCGTTTCATTACACTAAGCAATGCATTCCACTCCATGTTTATAGGCCTGATATGGAGTGATAGTCACAACACCCTTGAACCAGTATTCAGATATGTGCTTTAATGACAGTAGTTGTCGTACCCAAATTCGGAGGCCACTTTTGAAGACCTAGTTTCTCCCAACCAACCTCTTTGCTCTTAAACCATATCCCCAACTAGCTAAGAAAACCACTTAACATCTTTTCCAAATGCTCTGTGTTTATTTCATTCCCTCTGTGTGCTCTGAGGTAGGACAGGCATTTCGCAGATACCGAAGCCCTATGATTTGAAGGTCACAAGCCTTCAAATCCAGTAACCAAGGTATACTGAACACAGAAGAATCACTAGCACTGAGGGCTTTGTGAGAATCAGAAATCATTCTCCATCCATGAGAAGGAACTCCCAGGCATGACTTGCTCTGAGACAACAGCTTCTAAAGTTCCTCCATCAGATGGGTGTGAGTGGGGCAGGTTCCTGTATCTTCAGTTTTTCCACCAGTACCGGTCATCTTCATCAAAAGAATACCAACTACCGTCAATTACCATCTGGGGCTTGAGCAGTTGCACTTCCTCGAGCAGCTTCCTGATCTGCACAGGGTACTGCCATTTCCACAGCCTGGGGAGGCAGAGAGGGAACTCATTACTGAGACATTGCTTTAAACTCTTCTCCCTTCTTCAAAGTTCCTGGAAGCCTCAAAGATCAAACTTTCTTGTACTCTTAAGGAAGAGTAGTGAAATGTGCCCCCAAAGAGTTAAAGAGACCAATGACTGACAGGAATTCTTGAGTTTTCAGGATAGCAGAAAAGAAACACCATGCTGAAACAGACTCCCCACTCCACTTCCAAGTTGAAAAAACTGGCTGAAATTGGTTAGAAGCAGTATGGCAGATTGGAGTTTGCAGAGAATGAGCCTGCTGATGTCACAGCCTGAATTTCCACCATGTTTTATACTAATTCTCCCTAAAGTGACACATGCAACCCATGAGGTAGCATGAGCAGGTAATTATGAATGTCCAAGGACTTTCCAGACCTCCTCTTTTCTTCCAATCACCTCCTAATCTCAGAATCTACTCCCTGAACCTCTTCTAATAAAAATACTACCTTGAAGTGAGCATGGGGAGACAGATTTGAGTTTGAATCCTGTCTCCTTGTGAGTTGACTTGTAATGTAGAAACTTTTTCCCCCCCTCAAATCTCCAATGTCACAGTACTGGCTTCTAGCACATCAGGCAGTGAGCCTCTTTTGCTTTGTAACTATAGCATATTCTCCATAGAATAAAAGTTCTCTGCACGTAAAGAAACTTGGACATGTCAAGAGGCTATGCTGAGTTTTTTTTTTTTTTAAAGTCTCATGAGATCTGATATGCTGAGCTTTTAAAGCCATCTGCTCCTCACAACAGTCCTAAGAGTCTTAAGGGGCAAGTATGATCCTTCAGTCCATCTATGAATTCCTTCCTCAGTCTCTGTGTGAGGTCCTGCTATAAGGTTTGAGGTACAGTAAGTTCTCCCTTCATGTCATTGATTGGAAATAATGACTTTAGGCAAAACTACAGCAAGTTCATGAAGAACATCATTTCCTTTGGAGTCATTGTTATAACAATGAGAAAACACTCATTTCATTACATGTCATTTTGCTTGAAGTCACTTTCTAAGAACCTATCAATAACATTAAGTGAAGACTTCCCACATAGGGATGAACAAGGCAAAGTTCCCACCCTCACCAAGCTTAAAGTCTACTACAGGAGAAATAAACATTAACATAGGTACATAGCACCATCCCCATTTCCCAAATGGTGAAATAGCCCCATAAAAGGTCAATCAGTAAATCCAGTTCTGACTTCTATCCTACTTCAACTACTAAGTCCTGTAGTCACCACCAATCTTGTCAACAACTATACTGCCTCCTTAGTCAAGGATACACACACATTCTTTCAACAACACTTTACCTTTTCAGCTCATTTTGTCACTGTAACAGTTCTGACCACACCCAGACTCCCACATTCACCGAGCCATGTTTCCCAATCCATCTTCCCCTCCTGTCTTCACTTTCCTCCTGTGATCCCAGGGTCCACCACAGCCACTCTTGCCTTCTTCCTGGCATACCCTCATGCCAGAACTTAAAATCTGTATAAACTCAACTGCCATCAGCTGGACCATACTGGACAAAAAAGTTACTCAACTGAGAAATTTTCTATTGATATAAATATACCACAACCAGGTCAGACATGGTAGCTCATGCCTGTTATCACAGCACTTTGGGAGGCTGAGATGAGTGGATCACATGAGGTCAAGAGTTTGAGACCAGCCTGGCCAACATGGTGAAACCCTGCCTCTAATAAAAATACAAAAATTAGCCAGGCATGGTGGTGTGCACCTATAATCCCAGCTACTTGGGAGGCTGAGACAGGAGAATCACTTGAATCAAGGAGGCAGAGGTTGTGGTGAGCCAAGATTGCACCACTGCACTCCAGCCTGGGCAACAGAGAGACTCAGTCTCAGAAAAAGAAAGAAAGAAACCAAGAAACCACAACCAAACTCAAATGGGTGGTCAATGCTGCCAGCCGTATATTTCTGTGGTTAAGGTTTTACTCCCTTCGAGTGCAACTGTACTCCCTTCCTGCTCAACGGTATCCCTTAACTCCTATTTGTCTATGAAGTCGATGAGTATGGGGTCCTAAATGACAAATGATTTTTTTTTTTTTTTTGAGACAGAGTCTAACTCTGTTGCCCAGGCTAGAGTGCAGTGGTGCAATCTTAGCTCACTGTAAGCTCCACCTTCCAGGTTCAAGCATTTCTCCTGCCTCAGCCTCCCGAGTAGCTGGAACTATAGGCACCTGCCACCACGCCCAGCTAATTTTTGTATTTTTAGTAGAGATGGCCTTTCACCATGTTGGTCAGGCTGGTCTTGACTTCCTGACCTCAGGATCTGCCCACCTAGGCCTCCCTAAGTGATGGGATTATAAGCATGAGCTACCACACCTGGCGACAAATGCTTTTTCTACCATCAAACACCGAAGGCATCTCAAACTGTCACTTTCTCATGAAGGAAACTCCTAGTCTTAAGGGACAGTCCTGAAGAACTTCTGTGAACTCCATCAACTCAGCTCTCCAGACTGGTACAAGGACTGAATAACAGAAGTTGAAATGTTGTGAGCTCTTTAATAAACGTTTTGCTGGGCGTATTGTTCAGTGGTGTTAAGTGCATTTACACAGCTGTGCAGCCATCACTACCATCTGTCTCCAAAATTCTTCATCTTGTAGAAGTAAAATTCCACACCTATTCCAGAACTCCCCAAACCCCTCACCCCAATCCTTCAGAAGTCACTATTCTGTTTCTATGAATTTCACTATTCTATAGGCCTTAGATAAGTAGAATCCTACAGTATTAGTCTTTTTAGCACTGACTTATTCAGCTTGGCATGCCAAGGTTCCATCATGTAGCAGGAGTCAGAATTTTCTTTTTAAGGCTGAATTCCATTGCATGTATATGCCACATTCTGTTTATCCTTTCATCCACAAACGCTTGGGTTACTTCCACCTCTTAGCTACTATTGTGAATTATGCTGCTAGGAACATGAGTGTGAAATCTGAGATCTTGCTTTTGATTCTTTTGGGTATACTATACTCAGAAGTAACATTGCTGGATCATACAGCAATTCCAGTTTTTTTCAGCATAAACGCTAATAATGCTCTCTCTGCACCCTTTCCAACCCACCCAGCAGTAAGCTCCATGATATCAGGCACCTGGCCTCTATCTCCCACATCCCTGTATCTCCAGCACCCAGCACAATACCCACAACATAGTGGGCACTCACCGATGGAGTAAAATCTGGCTGCCATGCCATGACCTCCATGTTTCCCATAAACAGCTTCTCTACCAGCTATGAAGCCTGGAACAGAAGCAGGTCTGTAGCTCAGAAGACAATCGCCAGGGACTTACCCAATTATTTGTAGATTAGATGTGGGACACGCAAAGGCTGAACACAGCTTCCTCATTCCTGTAGGACTGAAGTTATTCTGTACCAGGTTTAGGCT
The DNA here is from genome assembly GCF_009761245.1 of Sapajus apella. Taxonomy (NCBI): domain Eukaryota; kingdom Metazoa; phylum Chordata; class Mammalia; order Primates; family Cebidae; genus Sapajus; species Sapajus apella. Next base: position 2,462,954 of record NW_022437075.1, read on the forward strand.
GGCCAGGTGCCGGTTGCAGGAAAGGGCCAAGGAGAGTTCCTCACAGCAACCAGAAGTCAATCCACATGCCTTCAACCTGCAGGGTCGCACAGGACACCCAGGAAATAACCCCAAAGATCAATGATGGATCCTTCACTCAACCCCTATGAATTTCACCTTGACACTTTGAGACAGAGTCTCACTGTGTCACCCAGGCTGGAGTGCAATAGCACAATCTTGGCTCACTGTAACCGCCACCTCCTGGGTTCAAGCAATTCTCCTGCCTCAGCCTCCAGAGTAGCTGGAACTACAGGCATCCGCCATCACATGCCCAGCTAATTTTTCTATTTTTAGTAGAGACGGGGTTTCAACATGTTGGCCAGGCTGGTCTCAAACTCCAGACCTCAAGTGATCTGCCTGCCTCGGCCTCCCAAAGTGCAGGGATGACAGGCAAGAGCCACGTGCCCGGCCTCAGCACTCTCCTTTTTATGGCTGAACCACAGTCCTTCATGTTGGAATGCCATCTTTACAAGCCCCCGGGTGATTCTGATGCTCACTTGAGTTCTGAGAGCCACTCGGGTCATCCCTTGCTTTCTGCCCGTCTTTGTCTCCAGACCATTCACACCAGAACACAAACATCTTCTCACTTCCATACTCCCACCACTTAGCACTAGGACCAGCACACAGGGGCCACTCAATGGGCCGCTGAGGGTTTTCCACCCCCAGGCCTTGTTCCCGAGCGTCTCATGCACCCTGTGACTTTCTGTGGCTGGCTTCTTTTACTTAGCAGGATGTTTTCATGGCTCACCCATGTTGTGGCATCTGTCAGCGCTGTACCAGCACTTTTTTTTGAGACAGAGTCTCACTCTATTACTCAGGCTGGAATGCAGTGGTGCAATCTTGGCTCACAGCAACCTCCACCTCCCAGGTTCAAGTGATTCTCCTGCCTCAGCCTCCAGAGTAGCCACCCCACCCTGTGGGAGCCCAGCTGGAACGTATACCCAGACCTGTGGTGCTACGAACGCTACCATCCATCTAACCTGATGCACTGATGGAAACCAGGCTGTCAACATCCTCATTCAAGCAACCTCACACTGGGGTACCCCACCTCCTCCCAGCCTGGCCCTCAAAGAGACACCCCAGGAAGTTACCCAAGTCTCCTTAGAACACTTCTTCTTTGCTTCAACCCCTCACACAGCACAGTGACCCCGACGTCACCCACGGCATTTTCTGCGAGGTCCAGGCTCTTCAGGTATCTGCTCCTCGCAATCACGTAGGACAGACTCTCACAGCACGCAGCAGTGAGACAGCAGCTGACCAGCCTGCAGAGGTGGGGGACAGAGTGAGATGGCTTCTCTCGGGGACCGTGGACAGTGGGAGACAGAGCGAGACGGGGACTGTGGACAGTGGGAGATGGGGCGAGTCAGCAACTCTTGGGGACTGTGGACAGTGGGAGACAGAGTGAGACGGCTTCTCTCGGGGACCGTGGACAGTGGGAGACGGAGCGAGTCAGCGTCTCTCGGGGACAGTGGACAGTGGGAGACAGAGCGAGTCAGCATCTAGCGGGGACTGTGGAGAGTGGGAGACAGAGCGAGTCAGCGTCTCTCGGGGA
>NW_022437075.1:2464554-2473678 GCF_009761245.1 Sapajus apella
CAGCGTCTCTCGGGGACAGTGGACAGTGGGAGACAGAGCGAGTCAGCATCTCTCGGGCACAGTGGGAGACAGAGCGAGTCAGCATCTCTTGGGGACAGTGGAGAGTGGGAGACAGAGCAAGTCAGCGTCTCGGGGACAGTGGACAGTGGGAGACAGAGCGAGTCAGCATCTCTCGGGGACAGTGGATAGTGGGCAACAGAGCGAGTCAGCATCTCTAGGGGACAGTGGACACTGGGAGACGGAGCGAGTCAGCGTCTCTTGGGGACAGTGGACAGTGGGAGACAGAGCGAGTCAGCGTCTCTCGGGGACAGTGGGAGACAGAGTGAGTCAGCGTCTCTCGGGGACAGTGGATAGTGGGCGACAGAGCGAGTCAGTGTCTCTCGGGGACAGTGGACGGTGGGAGACAGAGTGACTCAGTGTCTCTTGGGGACCGTGGACAGTGGGAGACAGAGCGAGTCAGTGTCTCTCAGAGACAGAGGACAGTGGGAGACAGAGCGAGTCAGTGTCTCGGGGACAGTGGACAGTGGGAGAGCAAGTCAGCGTCTCTCAGGGACAGTGGGAGACAGAGCGAGTCAGCGTCTCTCGGGCATAGTGGACAGTGGGAGACTGAGTCAGTGTCTCTTGGGGACAGTGGAAGACAGAGCGAGTCAGCATCTCTTGGGGACAGTGGGAGACAGAGTGAGTCAGCGTCTCTCGGGGACAATGGGAGACAGTGAGTCAGCATCTCTCGGGGACAGTGGGAGACAGAGCGACTCAGCATCTCTTGGGGACCATGGGAGATAGAGCGAGTCAGCGTCTCTCAGGGACTGTGGACAGTGGGAGAATGTTCAGCAGCACTGACCAAGGATTCTTTTTTCCTTCCTGACGGGGATTTTTCTGTCCGTTCCTGTCAAGGGCTTAGACCATGCGGTATCTCTTGGCTCAAGAGAGGGGTGACAGCAGAGGGCTGGGATAGTGCCCGCTGTGATTGAAGGTACCTTTATTTTATTTTTTTGAGACAGTGTCTCACTCTGTCACCCAGGCTGGAGTGCAGTGATGCGATCTCAGCTCACCACAACCTCTACCTCCCAGGTTCCAGCATTTCTCCTGCCCCAGCCTCCTGAGTAGCTGAGATTACAGGTGACCGCCACCATACCCAGCTAATTTTGTATTTTTAGTAGAGACGGGGTTTCTCCACGTTGCTCAAGCTGGTCTCAAACTCCTGACCTCAGGTGAGCTGCCCATCTGTGCCTCCCAAAGTGCTGGGATTACAGGCGTGAGCCACTGCACCTGGTGGTATCTTTATTTTTCAAGGTGGAGTCTTATTCTGTCACCCAGGCTGGAGTGCAGTGGGGCAATCTTGGCTCACTGCAATCTCTGCCTCCTGGGTTCAAGCAATTCTTCTGCCTCAGTCTCCTGAGTAGCTGGAATTACAGGTACCTGCCACCACCCCTGGCTGTATCTTTAAAAGAAATGAGCACAGCTGAGTTTCTTTCCCACTTGGAGATGAGGTGAAGATTCTCCATGGGGGAGAAGGAGAGAAAGGCAGGAAGGAGTACAAGGGGGAAAGCCTCTGACAAAGCCCGGAGAGGGAGAGGAAAGGGGATGGAAGTTACAGAAACGCTGATAGATGTGCGACCCGAAAGGAGAAGTATTGCGCTTTTATTCCTAGAAAAAAATGGGGAAATGGGGTGGGTAGCCCCCAAAACAACACCTGGTTTATTTCAGGGGAAACGAATGAAATGGCCTCCAAGTCTCCTGTCTTCAGCCTGGGAGTATAAGGGTAGAGAATCAGAGTACCAGGGCCGGAGAGTCCATCCCCAGGAGCCATCCGGTCAAGAATCAAGAGGCACGCAGGCCAGTCACGGTGGCTCACGCCTGTAATCCCAGCCCAGCACTCTGGGAGGCCAAGGTAGGTGGATCACCTGAGATCAGGAGTTCGAGACCAGCCTGACCAACATGGTGAAACCCTGTTACTAAAAATACAAAAAATTAGCCAGGCGTGGTTGCGGGCACCTGTAATCCCAGCTACTGAGGAGGCTGAGGTAGAAGAATCGTTTGAACCTGGGAGGCAGAGGTTGCAGTGAGCCCAGATTGTGCCATTGCACTCCAGCCTGGGCAGCAAGAATGAAACTCCATCAGAAGAAAAAAAAAAAAAAAAAAAAAAGAGGGATGCAGTTATGAGGACCAACCCTTGAGGGTCAGATGGGGATGACCAAGTCTTTGCTGCTAGCATGGATAAATGGTGATGGAGAGGTCCACATAATCTCCCAGCACTTAAATGCCACCTCAAAAAAAAAAAAAAAAAAAAAAAAAAGATGTCTAAGCCGCACAGTGGCTCATGCCTGTAATCCCAGCACTTTGGGAAGCTGAGTCGGGAGGATCACTTGCAGTCGGGAGTTTGAGACCAGCCTGACCAACATGGGGAAACCCTGTCTCTACTAAAACAGAAAAAATTAGCCTGGTGTGGTGGTGCATGCCTGTAATCCCAGCTACTCAGAAGGCTGAGGCAGGAGACTCTCTTGAACCTGGGAGGCCGAGGTTGCAATGAGCTGAGATTGCACCATTGGACTCCAGCCTAGGCAACAAGAGCAATACTCTGTCTCAAAAAACAAAACAAAAACAAAACAGGACAACTTTGTCTCTAATTGGCTAAGATTCTACACCATGCAGAAGTAGGGCTTCAAACAATAATTAAAACAAACAGTGGAATTAATACTGGGGGGCACTCGGAAGTTTGTGAACTAGAATCCATACCCAAGTCCTTTTATTTTTGGGAAGGGAGAGATCTCAAAATGACATCCTACTTGTCCATTAATTCTACCTTTGCAATTTATGAGCAAATGCTACCAAGTACACGAAGGTTTATAATGGAATTATTTATGCTCAGGATGAAAACACTAGATATAAGTTTCCAGGTTTAGAACACTTAAAGTTAGGATACGCCATTCAATAGAATACCATACCATGCTTCATTTATCATAACTGACGTATCCTCGAAGACAGAATGTGAGATCAATGCCAACGTTTTGGTTTCCTGGGAGTTCTAGTTCTCCACTGGATATGATGGGGGTGGTGAGGCTACATGAGATTAGATAAACAGAACATTTATAGTGCTCTTCTGCCACATGGTAAGAATGCATTAAGTGCTTGGCCGGGTACGGTGGCTCACATCTGTAATCCCAGCACTCTGGGAGGCCAAAGCAAGTGCATCACCTCAGGTCGAGAGTCCAAGACCAGCCTGGCCAACACGATGAAACCCCATCTCTACTAAAAACACAAAAAATTAGCTGAGCGTGGTGGTGCATGCCTGTAATCCCAGCTACTCAGGAGGCTGAGGCAGGAGAATCCCTTGAACCTGGAAGACGGAGGTTGTGGTGAGCTGAGATCACGCCCCTGTACTCCAGCCTGGGCAATAGAGCAACACACACAAAAAAAAAAAAAAAAAAAAAAAAAAAAAAAAAAATGCATTAAGTTGTATTACGTGCTGACTTACTATGACCCTTTCTTTGTAAAACATCAAATGCATGTTTGCATCTAGGACAAAATCACAGAAGACATTGAAACAACTGGGATGACGGCAAGGTTGTGAGGCTGAAGATTTCTGCTCACTGAGGTCTTCTACTTTCTCTACTGTCTAATGATAGGATATTCCTCAACTCAACCAAGGGTGAAGAAATTTGAGCCCCAGAGAGAACAAGATTAAGAGACAAGAAATCTCTTTCTCTACAGACAGAAAAACAGCTGAAGATGAGCTCAGGACAAGATGCCTTCCTCTGAGGAATGGACAGAGGTTAGAGTTCAAGGCTGACTTAGAACTCATGGTTCCTCCCATGAGGCTTGCTGGTCCTTCCCACACTCACCGTGGTGGCAACACCTCAGCTTACCTAGGAACACCTTTGGAGAGATCAGTATCGGCTCACCCTGAGCAGTTTTTGCATGCAGTCTGCCTTCTCCCCTCTTTTCACCTGCAGGAACCCCAGACCCCATATGGAACCCCCATGGGAAACTCACTCCAGGTCCTGGAGATGACAAGATGGTTCTCGCATGACCTCGCACAGAAGCTTCACACCGCTGTCTTCCAAGGGGTTCATGCTGAGGCTCAGGTGCATCAGCCGTGCATTGCCCAGAAGCGTAAGTGCAAGAAAGCCACAGCCAGCTGTGTCCAGGTTGCAGTGATTCAGCCTGTGGGACACACAGTAAAGACGATGGTGACCCTTGTTCCCCAGCATGACCTCAAGTCACCTGCTGCTCGCTCTCCTCCCGGCTCCAGGCTGCTTCTGTGGAGGAGGGGGTCAGACTGTATTTTATTTTTTCTGTTTTTTTTTCTTTTTCTTTTCTTTTTTTTTCACGACGCTCTTCCGATCTGGTTTTTTTTTTTTTAGAAGGAGTCTTGAACTGTCACCCAGGCTGCAACACAGTGGCAAGCACTTGATGCCTTCTTACCACACGGCAGTTCACTGCAGCCTCTGACTCCTGGGCACGAGAGATTCTCCTGCCTCAGCCTCCTGAGTAGCTGGGATTATAGGCACACCCTGCCACGCCTAATTTTTGTATTTTTAGTAGAGATAGGGTTTTGTCATGTTGACCAGGCTGGTCTCAAACTCCTGACCTCAGGTGACCTGCCCACCTTGGCCTTCCAAAATGCTGGGATGACAGGTGTGAGCCACTGTGCTCGGCTACAGGGGGTCATATTTGTGCTTAAGATGGTCACCAGGCTTTCATGAACAGGAGACCACAGGTCCCTGGCCCTGTGACTGGCAAAACGCATGGGCTGGGTGTGGTTCAAGGTCCTCTGACCTCTAATTTTCCTTCAGACTCAACATATTAGAGTTTCCTGTGACTGCGATAACAAATGGCCACACATTTCGTTGCTTGAAACACACATTTGTTTTTTAAGTTGTGCAGGCCAGAAGTCTAACAGGCTGCATGGGGCTAAAGCACCAGCAGGGCTGCTCCCTTCTGGAGACTCCAGGAGAATCCATGTCCTTGCTTTTTCATGTGCTGTGACCTCCATGACCGCACCTCTTCCTCCCCTTCTCCTACCTTCCCTTGGAAGGACCCTTGCAATTTTGTTATAGTAGGTAGCTAGTCAGGCATGAGCAGGGCAGGAGAGGGCTCCCCAACCACAAACCCTCCCCGCTACACCCACCCACCCCAACGACAAAGAAACAAGAAAATATGAACAAAGCCTCCAAGAAGTCTGGGAGTATGTTAAACGCAAACCTAAGAAACTGGTATTCCTGAGAAAGAATTCTAAAAGCTTAGAAAACATATTTGGGTGCATAATTGAGGAAAGCTTCCCTGGCCTTTCTAGAGACCTAGACATCCAAATACAAGAAGCACAAAGAGCACTTGGGAAATTAATCACAAAAAGATCTTTCCCTAGCATGATGTCATCAGGCTATCCAAAGTTAAGATGAAGGAGAGAATCTTAACAGTTGTGAAACAGAACCACCAGGTAACCTATACAGGGAAACCTATCAGATTAACGACATATTTCTCAACGGAAACTCTCCCAGCTAGAAGGGATTGGGGCCCTATCTTCAGCCTCCTTCAACGAAACATTATCAGCCAAGAATTTTGTACCCAGTGAAACTAACCATCATATATGAAGGAAAGATACAATCTTTTTCAGACAAACAAATGTTGAGAGAATGTGCCATTACCAAGTCACCACTAAAAGCAGCTTTAAATCTTGAAAGAAATCCTTGACATACATCAAAACAGAACCTCTTTAAAGCATAAATCACACAGGACCTGTAAGACAAAAATACAAGTTAAAAAGCAAAAGCAAAACAAAACAAAATACACAGGCAACAAAGAGCATGATGAATGCAATGGTATCTCACATTTCAATACTAACATTGAATGTAAATGGCCTAAATGCTCCACTTAAAAGATACATAATCCAAAATGGGTAAGAACTCACCAACCAACCATCTACTGCCTTCAGGAGACTCACCTAAAACTTAAAGACTGACATAAAGTAAAGGGGTGGAAAAATGCATTTCATGCAAATGGACACAAAAGTGAGGAGGGGTAGCTATTCTTAGATCTAATGAAACCAACTTTAAAGCAACGGCAGTTAAAAGAGACAAAGAGGGACATTATATAATGGTAAAAGGTCTTGTCCAAAAGGAATTCTATCACAATTCTAAAAGATGTATGTGCCTAACATTGGAAGTCCTCAATTTATAAAACAATTACTAATAGATCTAAGAAATGAGAAAGACAGAAACACAATAATAGTGGGGGACTTCAATACTCCACTAACAGCACTAGACAGGTCATCAAGACAGGAAAGGCAACGAACAAACAATGTATTTAAACTACACCTTGGAACAAAAGGATTTAACAGAAATACAGAACACTTCACCCAACAACCGCAGAAAACACATTCTAATCAACAGTGCACGGAACTTTCTCTAAGATAGACTGTATGATAGTGTGTGGGAGGGAAACCCTGCACATGCCGAGGCAAGGGTCTGAAGCCTCAGCCTCTTCCCATGTGAATACTGAACAAGAATTAGAAATATAAGCACAGTTATTCCTATATATAATCATATATTATGTAGTTACTCACATGTAATCATAAATATCTATATATTCAGTATAACCTTTTAATCTTACTAATGATTCTTGGGTCATCAAGTGTGGAACTGAAGTGGCACTGGGAAGGAGGAGACCCTAAGGCAAAATGCTCTAAGCCCTCTGTCACACCCTCATAAGGGCTGCTGGAGGGCACCTCAGCTGTGCTGCAGTGCCAGCACTGGGAAAGCACCTGCTGTTTAGCCAGCTAGGGAAGGAGATGTTCAAGATGTCCGAAACATCTCCTTCCTGGGGGAGTTACGAGAAAACTCCACTCCTCTGAGCTCTTGTGGTAAGGCCTGATGGCTGTCAGGGAGGCCTGCAGACATCCTGGGGCTTGTCTCTACGTGGTGCTGTGCTTCAGTGGTCACATTCCATGTCTACTTTCATGTTCCACTTCTGTACCTGGTTCCTTTTTCTTAGAGGAATTAGTAACATAAATCTTAATGTCCTTGATAGTTTTGACAAGTATGTGAAAAGTGCTTACACATTTTCTCCTCGCCTCAGCTACTCGAAAGTCCTGGGCCCCTGTCTCCAAGACACATGATTTACTTCACCCTATCACTGACCACCAATGCCTCGCCCTACCCTACCCCCTGCTTCGTACTCAATAAAAGTCAGAGTGTCCAGGCACTCAGGGCCATTGCCAGACTCCATGCTTGGTTGGCAGTGGACCCCTGGGCCCAAACTGTTTTCTCTTTGTGTCTTGTGTCTTATTTCTACAGTTTCTCATCTCCACACCTATACAGAGGGGCTCACAGGACCCTGTAGGGCTGGACCCTACATGATAGGCCATAGAATAAGCTTCAATAAATTTAAGAAAACTGAAATTATATCAAGCACTCTGACCACAGTGAAGTAAAACTGGAAATCAACTCCAAAAGGAACCTTTAAAACCATGCAAATACATGGAAATTAAATAAACTGCTCCTGAGTAAGCATTGTGTCAAAAATGAAATCAAGATGGAAATTAAATTCTTCCAACTGAACGACAATAATGACATGACCTATCAAAACCTCTGGGATCGAGAGAGATCCAAGATGGCTGATCACTAGCAGCTCGGGATTGTAGCTCCCACTGAAAGAGCAGAGAACGAGAGGACACCACACTTTCAGATCAATTTTTGTTGCTCACGCACCAGGAGATTCCCAGCGGAGGAGCCCCACGTGTCACCAGCGCGACTCTTGAGGCTGGTGAGGTGGTTTTGCCGCTGCCTTGGAGCGGCGGTTCTTGATGCAGAGTCAGAAAAGCACCATCAATCTTAAAGCCGCTGTTTTGGCCAGCGCAGTGGGTTGCTCAGATTCTAGCGCCAGGAATCAACAAGTTGGACGTCCATTCAGAAACCCAACTATAAAGATGGTAATTATAAAGACCACAGATGGATAAATTTATAACGAAGGGAAGAAACCAGCCTAAAAAGGCGGAGAATACCCAAAATCAGAATGCCTCTCCCTCTACAGGGGATCACAGTTCCTCACCAGCAACAGAACAAGGCCTGATGGAGAAAGACTGTGTTCCATTAGCAGAAGCAGGCTTTAAAAAGTGGATGATAAGAAACTTCTGGGAATTAAAAGAACTTGTTCTAACCCAATGCAAAGAAATAAGAACTTTGAAATAAGGTTTGACAAAATGTTAAAAATAACACACAATTTAGAGAGGAATATAAGTGAATTAATGGAGCTGAAAAATACAACACAAGAACTTCACGAACTATGCACAAGTTTTAACAGCCGAATTGTTCAAGCAGAAGAAAAGATATCAGAGGTCAAAGACGAACTTCATGAAATAAAACAAAAAGACAAGATTAGAGAAAAAAGGATAAAAAGGAACGAGCAAAGTCTCCAAGAAATATGGGACTATGTGAAAAGACCTAATCTACGTTTGATAGGTGTACCTGAATGTGACAAAGAGAATCAATCCAAGCTGGAAAATACGCTTCAGGATATTATTCAGGAAAACTTTCCCAACCTAGCAAGGAAGGACAATATTCAACTCCAGGTAATACAGAGAACACCACAAAGATATTCCTCAAGAAGACCAGCCTCAAGGCACATAATCACCAGTTTCACCAGGGTTGAAATGAAAGAGAAAATACTGAGGGCAGCCAGAGAAAAAGGTCAGGTTACCCATAAAGGGAAGCCCATCAGACTCACAGCAGATCTCTCAGCAGAAACCCTATAAGACAGAAGAGAGTGGGGGCCAATATTCAACATCCTTAAAGAAAAGAACTTTCAACCCAGAATTTTACATCCAGCCAAACTAAGCTTCATAAGCGAAGGAAAAATAAAATCTTTTTTGAACAAGCAAGCACTCAGAGATTTCATCACCACCAGGCCTGCTTTACAAGAGCTTCTGAAAGAACCACTACAAATAGAAAGGAACAACCAGTATCAGCCTTTCTAAAAAATGCCAAAAAATAAAGAACATCAATATAATTAAGAAATTGCATCAACTATTGGGCAAAACAGCCAGCTAACATTAAATGACAGTATCAAACTCACATATATTGTTCTAAATTTCTTTTTTTTTTTCTTTTTTTTTTTTTTTTTTTTT
>NW_022437075.1:2473778-2492973 GCF_009761245.1 Sapajus apella
TAGACGGAGTTTCGCTCTTGTTACCCAGGCTGGAGTGCAATGGCGCGATCTCGGCTCACCGCAACCTCCGCCTCCCAGGTTCAGGCAATTCTCCTGCCCCAGCCTCCTGAGTCGCTGGGATTACAGGCAGGCGCCACCATGCCCAGCTAATTTTTTGTATTTTTAGTAGAGACGGCGTTTCACCATGCTGACCAGGATGGTCTCGATCTCTTGACCTCGTGATCCACCCGCCACGGCCTCCCACAGTGCTGGGATTACAGGCTTGAGCCACCGCGCCCGGCCTATTGTTCTAAATTTAAATCGACTAAATCCCCCAATCCATAGACACAGGCAGGCAAAAAAAAGCCAAGACCCATTGGTATGCTACATCCAGATCCATCTCACATGCAAGGATACACAAAGACTCAAAACAAAGGGATGGGGAAAAATTTACCAACCAAATGGAGAGCAAAAATAAATAAATAGAAAGCAGGAGTTGCAATTTTTGCTGATAAAATAGACTTCAAAGCAATAAAGATCAAAAGAAGCAAAGAAGGATATTACATAAAGATAAAAGGATCAATGTAACAAGAAGAGCTAAAGATCCTAAATATATATGCACCCAATACAGAAATACACAGATATATAAGACTTATAAAGAGACCTGGACTCCCGCACAATAATAGTGGGAGACTTACAGATCAATGAGACAGAAAGTTAACATTGATATTCAGGACTTGAACTCAGATCCGGAACAAGTAGACTTAATTAACATTCATAGAACTCTCCACTTTAAATACACAAAATATACACTCTTATCAGTACTACATCACACATATTTACAGGTTTAAATGAAATATTGGTTGGCTGCTTATTATTTTCTTCCCTCATTTTTTTTTATGTCTCTATTATTAAACACAATTACAGGCATACCCATTTTTAGACTGCATTCTAGCCCGGGCAATAAAGCAACACCCCTGTTCTCTCTCCCTCTTCCTCTTTCTTCCTTTCCTTTATTCTTTTTTCTTTTTCTTCTTTTTAAATTCTTTTTTTCTTTCTCAAAAAAACAAAAAAAAAAAAAAACCCAAAAACCAAAAAACGAAAACAAAAACAAAAAAACACAAACCTCTGGGATACAGCAAAGGCAGTGATAAGGGGGCAGGTTCGTGGCCCTGAACGCCTACATCAAAAAGACTGAAAGAGTACAAACAGGCACTCTAAGGTCACACCTCAAGGAACTAGAGAAACAAGAACAACCAAACCCAAACCCAGCAGAATAAAGAAAATAACCAAGATCAGAGCAGAACTAAATGAAACTGAAACAAAAAAAATTACAAAAGATAAATGCAACAAAAGGCTGGTTCTTTGAAAAGAGGAATAGAATTGATAGACAATTGGCAAGATTAACCAAGAAGCGAAGTGAAAAAACCTAAATAATCTCACTAAGAAACAAAACAGGAGACATTACTATCGACACCAATGAAATACTAAAGACCATTCAAGGATACTACGAACAACTTTATGCACATAAACTAGAGAAACTAAAAGAGATGGATAAATTCCTGGAAATATACAACCCTCCTAGTGGAATTGGGTATTCTGAACAGACCAGTAACAAGCAGTAAGACTGAAATGGTAATTTTTAAATTACCAACAAAGAAAGTCTAGGACTAGATGGATTAATAAGAGAATTCTACCATTCATACAAGAATTGGTACCAATCCTTTTGACACTACTCCACAAGATAGGGAAAAAGGAACCCTACCTAATTCATTCTATGAAGCCAGTATCACCCTAATATGAAAGCTAGAAAAGGACACAACCAAAAAAGAAAATACAGACCAATATCGTTAATGAACATAGATCCTAAAGATCTTAACAAAATACTAGCTAACCAAATCCAACAACATATCAAAAAGATAATCCACCATGATCAAGTAGACGTCATACCAGGAATGCAGGGATGGTTTAATATATGCAAGTCAATGAATGTGATACACCACATAAATAGAATTAAAAACAAAAATCACATGATCATTTCAGTAGAGGCAGAGAAAGCATTTGACAAAATCCAGCATCACTTAATGATTAAAACTCTGAGCAAAATCGGCATACAAGGGTCATACCTTAATGTAATAAAAGCTGTCTATGAGAAACCCACAGCCAACATAATACTGAATGGGGAAAAGTTAAAAGCATTCACTCTGAGAACTGGAACAAGACAAGGATGCTCACTCTCACCACTCCTCTTCAACACAGTACTGGAAGTCCTAGCCAGAGCAATCAGACAAGAGAAAGAAATAAAGGGCGTCCAAGTTGGTAAAGAGGAAGTCAAACTGTCACTGTTTGCTATGTCATTGTTTACCTTGAAAACCCTAAGGACTCCTCCAGAAAGCTCCTAGAACTGAGGAAAGAATTCAACAAAGTTTCCAGATACAAGATTAACGTACACAAATCAATAGCTCTTTTGTACATCAACAGTGACGAAGCAGAGAAATCAAGAACTCAAACCCCTTTTCAACACCCGTAAAAACAAAAGAAAACAAAACAAAAACTTAGGAACATACCTAACCAAGGAGGTGAAAGACCTCTACCAGGAAAACTACAAAACACTGCTGAAAGAAATCATAGACAACATGAACCAACGGAAACACATCCCACGCTCATGGATGGATGGGTAGAATATTGTGAGAATGACCATACTGACAAAAACAATCTACAAATTCTATGCAGTTCCCATCAAAATACCACCATCATTCTTCACCAAACTAGAAAAAACAATTCTAAAATTCAAATGGAAGCAAAAAAAGAGCCTGCACGGCCAAAGCAAGACTAAACAAAAAGGACAAATCTAAAGGCATCACGTTATCTGATTTCCAACTATACTATAAAGCCATAGTCACCAAAGAGCATGGTACTGGTACAAAAATCGGCACAGACATCAATGAAACAGAATGGAGAACCAAAAAATAAACCCAAATACTTACACGGCCAACTGATCTTTGACAAAGCAAACAAAAACAAAGTGGGGAAAGAACACCCTTTGCAACAAATGGTGCTGGGATAATTGACTAGCCACACGCAGGAGAACAAAACTGGATAATCGTCATCTCTCGCCTTATACAAAAATTAACTCAAGATGGATTAAAGACTTACACCTGGCTGGGCGTGTTGGCTCATACCTGTAATTCCAGCACTATGGGAGGCCGAGGCAGGCAGATCACTAAGTCAGGAGTTTGAGATCAGCCAGGCCTACACAGTGAAACCCCGTTTCTACTAAAAATACAAAAATTAGCTGGGCACAGTGGCAGGCACCTGTAATTTCAGCTACTGGGGAGGCTGATGCAGGAGAATCACTTGAACCCAGGAGGCAGAGGTTGCAGTGAGCCAACATTGTACCATTGCACTCCAGCCTGGGCGACAAAAGTCAAACTCCATCCCCTCTCCCCCAGCCCCGCCCAAAAAAGACTTAAACCTAAACTTAAGACTCGAAACTATAACAATTCTAGAAGATAACATTGTAAAAACCCTTAGAGACATTGGCTTAGGCAAGGGGCTCATGACCAAAAACTCAAAAGCCAACGCAATAAAAACAAAGATAAATAGCTGGGACCTAATTGAACGAAAGTGCTTTTGCATGGCGAAAGAACAGTCAGCAGGGTAAACAGACAGCCCATAGAGTGGGAGAAGATCTTCACAGTCTATAAATCTGACAAAGGACTAATATGCAGAATCTACAATGAACTCAAATCCGTAAGAAAAAAATCCCATCAAAAAGTGGGCCAAGGACATGAATAGACAATTCTCAAAAGAAGATATACAAATGGCCAACAAATGAAAAAAGCTCAACATCACTAATCATTAGGGAAATGCAAATTAAAACCACAATATGACATCCCTTTACTCCTGCAAGAATGGCCATAATCAAAAAAATCAAACAGTAGATGTTGGCATGGAAACGGTGAACAGGGAACACTTCTACACTGCTGGTGGGAAGGTAAACTAGTACAGCTGCCATGGAAAACAGTGTGGAGATTCCTTAAATAACCAAAAGTAGAAGTACCATTTGATCCAGCAATCTCACTACTGGGTATCTACCCAGAGGAAAAGAAGTCAATATTCGAAAAAGATACTTGCACACGCATGTTTATAGCAGTATAATTCACAATTGCAAAATCGTGGAACCAACCCAAATGCCCATCAATGAGTGGATAAAGAAACTATGGTGTGTATATACAATGGAATACTATGCAGCCATAAAAAGGAATGAATCAGCAGCATTTGCAGTGACCTGGATGAGATTGGAGACTATTTTTCTAAGTGAAGTTAACTCAGGAATGGAAAACCAAATGTTGTATGTTCTCACTGGTAAGTGGGAGCTAAACTATGAGGCTGCAAATGCCTAAGTATGACACAATGGACTTTGGGGATTTGGGGGGAAGAGCAGGAGGGGATGAGGGATAAAAGACAGCAAATATGGTGCAGTGTACACTGCTTGAGTGAGGGGTGCACCGAAATCTCACAAATCACCACTAAAGAATTTACTCATGTAACCTGGTCAGGCGTGGTGGTTCATACCTGTAATTCCAGCACTTTGGGAGGCCAAGGTGGGCAGATCACCTGTCAGGAGTTCAAGACCAGCCTGGACAACATAGAAAAACTCCATCTTTCTACTAAAAATACAAAATTATCTGGGTGTGGTGGTGCAAGCCTGTAATCTCAGCTACTCGGGATGCTGAGGCAGGACAATTGCTTTAACCCTGCAGGGGAGGCGCAGGTTGCAGTGAGCTGAGATCGCACTACTGAACTCCAACTATCTCAAAAAACAAAACAAAAACTTAATTATATAACCGAATACCACCTGCACCCCAATAACTTATGGAAAAATAAAAAATGAGAACTCATCTGTATTTTGTCTCTGTATCACTAGCAACTAATAAACACAGTAAATCAATACAATCGATCCTCATTATTCACCGATTCTGTCTTTGTGAATTTTCCTACTTGCTAAAATGTCTTGGTAATTCTCCGAATCAACACTGGCAGTGCTCACAGTCCTTCCTGGACACGCATGTGCGCGGAGCAGAGAAGAACTCGAGTCTGCAGGCACACATGTCACTCCCAGTGGAGGCCGAACTGCTTTCAGCTCTCCACTGTCAGGGAGTGTCCTTTCTGAGGTCTTAGTACCATGTTTGTTGGAATTTTTGAGATGGAGTCTCACTCTGTTGCTCAGGCTGGAGTGCAATGGGCCAATCTTGGGTCATTGCAGCCTCCACCTCCCAAGTTCAATCGATTCTCCTGCCTCAACCTCCCGAGGAGTTGGGATTACAGACGCACACCACCACATCCAGCTAATTTTTTTGTATTTTTAGTAGAGATGGAGTTTCACTATGTTGGCCAGGCTGATCTTTAACTCCTGACCTTGTGATCCACCCCGCCTTGGTCTCCCAAAGTGCTGGGATAACAGGCATGAGCCACTGTACCCAGCTGATTTTTTGAGCTTTTTGAGGACAATTTTGTTTTGTGACAAAGGCTCACTCTGTCATCCAGACTGGAGTGCCGTGGCACGATCTCGGCTCACTGTCACTTCCACCTTCTGGGTTCAAGTGATTTTCCTGCCTCAGCCTCCCGAGTAGCTGGCATTATAGGTGCACATCACCACACCCAACTAATCTTTTGTATTTTTTGTAGAGATGGGGTTTCACCATGTTGGGCAGGCTAGTCTCGAACTCCTGACCTCGTGATCCACCCTCCTCGGCCTCCCTAAGTGCTGAGATTATAAGTGTGAGCCACTGGCACGGCCACAATTTTGTTGTTTAAAATGACCTCCTAATGTAACGCTGAAGTGCTGTCCACTGCTGGGGAGGTGGGGAGGCTTGAAGGTCCATCACCTGTGTCAGAGGGGCTTTGTCAGGCATGGGTCACAGTGCTGTTGGTCACGTTGGTATTAAAGTCAGGGTATTAAAGTAAGCCACTGAATGGAAACACGAAATACGAAGTCTTCATCGCTGGATGAAAACGTGACTAGAGGCCTGCAGGAACCTAACCCTTTACCCCTCCTCCCTGGGCAACGGCTCCGTGTGGGCTGGTTCAGTGCTCAAGGGTGACTTTGTAGAATATGATGACCTCAAACTATGAGAACTCGCCGTCTGAACAGATGACTTCCCACTGTAAGATAACACAAAGGCAGACATAGAACTTTCCAGGAAAGGATGCAATCTAGGGGCCGTGAACAGGGACAGGATTCAGCACATGCCAGGTCCCCTCACGTGATGAGGTCCACACTCCCAACCCTGCTTTCTGCTTTGACAGCTGCACCACTCTACGTTAGAAAGCTAGGAAGTCCCCCGGGGGAGCAAGCCAGACTCACATCAGCCTCTGCAGACCACAGTGGGGAAGCCTCAAGGATCGACACAGCAGACTCACACCTTCATTCCCCAGGTTGTTGTTGGAAAGGCACAGGTGTGTCAAGCTGTGGTTGGTGACCAGGGCTGAGGCCAGACTCTGGCAGCCCGTGGCTGTGATGCTGCAGTCCTGCAGTCTGCAAGAAGAGAACCCCAGAGAATGGGATGAGGTATGTTCAAGTTCCATCTCTCCCTCCTTTGCAAGGGAGGGGAAGAGGTATCACCCCCACAGCTGGCATGTCCTTGCAGACATATGACCAAGTCACATTGTCTCTCCCTTTGACTTGCAAACTCAACTCCAATGCATCAGCCCCCCAAAATACCATAGGTATTGTGAGTGATGAGATCTGCCAGTCATGATGGGAAATAGATGGGCAGCATGGCTGTGCTCAATGCTCAGCTACTTCCAGCCTCCACGTGGCTGTGATGTAAGGCTTCGCCGAAATGAGTGACTTTTCCAATTTATTTACTTATTTAGTTTATTTCGAGATGGAGTCTCACTGTTGCCCAGGCTGGAGTGCAGTGGCATGATCTTGGCTCACTGTAACCTCCGCCTCACAGGTTCAAGCGGTTCTCCTGCCTCGGCCTCCGGAGTAGCTGGGATCATAGACATGCACCACCACACTTGACTCATTGTTGCATTTTTAACAGAGACAGGGTTTCACCATGTTGGCCATGCTGGTCTTAAACTCCTGACCTCAAGTGATCCATCTGCCTCGACCTCCAAAGTGTTGTGTTGGCTTTACAGGCATGAGACACTGCCCGGCTGATTTTTCCATTTAAAAGTCCACTTAGGCTGGGCACCATGGCTTATGCTTGTAATCCAGGACTTTGAGAGGCTGAGGCAGGAGGATTGCTTGAGCCCAGGAGTTTGAGACCAGCCTGGGCAACATAGCAAGACTGTATCTCTAAAAAGAAAAATTAGCTGGGCATGGTGGTGCATGCATGTAGTCCCAGCTACTTGGGAAGCTGAGGCAGGAGGATCCCTTGAGCCTGGGAGGTAGAGACTGTAGTCAGCTGTGACTGCCACTGAACTCCAGCCTGTGTGAACAGAGAGCAAGACCACTTCCAAAAAAAGTACATTTAACACATCATAAGCCTTAGGCATAAACTAGATCCTCTGCTTTTTCAAAAGTAAAGCAATATTTTTTTTTTTTTTTTTTTTTTTTTTTGAGGCAGAGTTTCGCTCTTGTTACCCAGGCTGGAGTGCAATGGCGCGATCTCGGCTCACCGCAACCTCCGCCTCCTGGGTTCAGGCAATTCTCCTGCCTCAGCCTCCTGAGTAGCTGGGATTACAGGCACGCACCACCATGCCCAGCTAATTTTTTGTATTTTTAGTAGAGACGGGGTTTCACCGTGTTGACCAGGATGGTCTCGATCTCTTGACCTCGTGATCCACCCGCCTTGGCCTCCCAAAGTGCTGGGATTACAGGCTTGAGCCACCGCGCCCGGCCGCAATCTTTTTTTTCTTTTAAGGCAGAGTTTTGCTCTTGTTGCCCAGGCTGGAGTACAATGGCTCCATCTTGGCTTACCACAACCTCTACATCCCAGGTTCAAGCAATTCTCCTGACTCAGCCTCTCAAGTAGCTGGGATTACAGGGGCATGCCACCACACCCAGCTAATTCTTTTGTACTTTTAGTAGAGACAGGGTTTCAGCACACTGGTCAGGCTGCTCTTGAACTCCTGACCTCAGGTGATCTGCCCACCTCGGCCTCTCAAAGTGCTGGGGTAACAGGCATGAACCACGACGCCTGGCCATCTAAGCAGCTTTTTATGTAGCACTGACGTGATTCCTAACAGTCTGCTACATGAGTGACGGGTGTTCTGCTGTAACAAGAACTTGAGTTGAACACCCCTTTCTGCGCTCAGCCTGTGAAGGGGTCACAGCCCGTCACCATGAGCCTGGATGTCTCGCTGATACCAGCACTGTCATCCAGGTAAAATTAAAAGGTCACCTAGAGCTGCGCCGTCCAGAATGGCAGCTGCTAGCCCCACATGGCTATGAGCTCTTGAATGGGTCTAGTGTGATGGGGAAACCGACTTTTCCATTTAATTTAGATTTGGCTGGCCGCACGTGGATAGTGGCTGCAATGCCAGATGGCTCAGCGGAATCGGCCCCAGCCTTAACTCCTGGCAACACCACCCAAGCACTGTCCAATGTGCACAAGTGATGCAGCCTTTCCGAAGCATCTGTCAATCGGGTTATCAACAATGCCTACTCCTCAGACCTGTCTTGAGAACTCAGCGACGAAGTCTTGGAGGACTTTCAGTGCTGCGCTTGGCACAGCTCAGTAAGTGTTGAACAGTGGTTCCTGTAACTGTTGCTGCTGCTTCCTCCTCCCCACCCACCCCCAACCTTTATTATTTATTTATTTATTTATTTATTTATTTATTTTTTTGAGATGGAATTTTGCTATTGTGGCTGAGGTTGAAGTGCAATGGCACAATCTCAGCTCACCGCAGCCTCCGCCTCCCGAGTAGCTGGAATTACAGACATGAACCACCGCACCCAGCTAATTTTGTATTTTTAGTAGAGATGAAGTTTCACCATGTTGGTCAGGCTGGTATTGAACTGTGACCTCGGGCAATCTGCCCGCCTTGGCCTCCCAAAGTACGGGGATTACAGGCATGAGCCACGGTGCCTGGCCCTCCTCCCCTTCTAGACCATTTGTCAGTAAACAAGTGATATCCTTTGGGCCAGATGCGGTGGCTCACACCTGTAGTCCCAGAGGTTTGGGAGGCCGAGGTGGGAGGATAGCTTGGGCCCAAGAGGTCCAGGCCGCAGCGAGCTAGGATCTCACCACTGCACTCAGCCTGCAACAGCAGAACTCTGACACGGGAAATAAAAACACGGGCTGGATGTGGCGGCTGACACCTGTAATCCCAGCACTTTGGGAAGCTGGGGCAGCGGATCATGAGGTCAAGAGATCGAGACCATCCTGGCCAACATGGTGAAACCCCGTCTCTACTAAAAATAAAGAAGTTAGCTGGGCATGGTGGCGGGCACAGTCCCAGTTACTCGAGAGGCTGAGGCAGGAGAATCGCTTGAACCCGGGAGGCGGAGGTTGCAGTGAGCTGAGATCACATCACTGCACTCCAGCCTGGTAACAGGAAAACTGCTTCTCCAAAAAAAGAAAAAAAAAAGAAAAAAAAAGTGGTATCCTTTGGACCATGAGATGTTGGGGTGCAGAGCTGCCACCCCACGTTTCTACTTGGAGGCACTTGTGTTAGAGTAACACACGCAGGGTTCATCCCTGCTCTCGGCGTCCTCATCTCCACAGGGAGGGGAGGATTGGGACTTTGCGTGATGCTCTGCTCAGAACCTTCTCCTTTTTTGAGCCTCTGTGCCCAGAAGCCCAGAATGCATAAGCTCCGGCCTGGACTGTACGAGACAGAGGGGAGCCTGACCCCCACCCACGCGCTTTGAGTGACTGAGCACATGTATCTCTTCAGTTGTGAGGCCAAGCATTCACCAACCCACTGTGTAAGCTGCACAGGTAAGCCTCACGCCCAAGAGAGCTTTGTCAGGAGGGAAGGTCACTGTGTAATTTCCACCTGGCTGATTCCAGCTCCACCTTTTATATCCATTTGGAATTTCGTGGCAAGGATAGCTATATATCAGGTTATTCTCATACCCCGGCACTGGGGCAGTCCTGGGAGGTCCCAACTTCCCTCCTCACCCCTGCGTTGTACACCTGCTCATTCCGCTCCCACCATGACCTGGAGAAGCTAAGTGAAGGTAATCCTGGTGGAAAGGAGGTGGAACTCACATCAGCTTCTGCAGGGTGCACTGGGAGACCTTCAAGACCTCACCGAGCGCCTTCACTCCGTCGTCCGTCACCTCATTTCCTGCCAAGCTCAGGGAGCTCAGGCTGGGGGAGGTGGTCAGGATCTGCGAGATCTTCAGGTAACAGGTGTGGGTCAGTCCACAGCGATCCAGCCTGCGGAGAACAGCAGCATGAGGCAACTGCAGCCCATTTCCCCTCCACTTGGCACGCACCAGCCCTGCCAGCCCTCCTCCTGGCCCTGGGACTCTGCCTGCTCCTCTCGGGTCTGAGAAGTTGCTGTTCCTTCCATTTCAACATCCCCCTCCCTGCTTCCTCAGGTCTTCATGGGGTTCGTGTTCCCATTCATGCCTTTTGAAGGTTGCCTTTCAGGTAAGGCAGACCTTCAACTACCCCACCTCCCTCCACTGTTCTCCTCTATTCAACATTCACAGCAATGTGCCCGAGCCAACATTTTTATTTTTTGAGACAGGGTCTTGCTGTCACCCAGGCTAGGGTGCAGTGATGTGGTCTCAGCTCACTGCAACCTCTGCCTCCTGTGTGCAAGCCATTCTCCTGACTCAGCCTCCTGAGTTCCTGGTATTACAGGCACCTGCCACCACACCCGGCTACTGTCCTGCAGTTTTAGTAGAGACGGGGTTTCACCATGTTGACCAGGCTGGTCTTGAACTCCTGACCTCGGTAAGCCACCCGCCTAGGCCTCCCAAAGTGCTGGGATTACAGGCGTGAGTCACCAGACCCAGCTCATTTTTGTATTGTTAGTAGAAACAGGGTTTCACCATGTTGGCCAGACTGGTCTCCAACTCCTGACCTCAGGCGATCTGCCTGCCTCAGCATCCCGGAGGGCTGGGATTACAGGTGTGAGCCCCCGAGACTGGCCTCCAGACAACATTTCACATACTAAGTGAGTGCTGGTTTCCTGCCTGTCTTCCTTCCTAGAATGTCATCTCCATGAAGGCGGACGCCTGGTTGCTTTGTTCTCTGCGTTCCTCTTGGCAGCTGCAACAGTGCCTGGTATATAGCGGGCACTCAAGCATTTGCTGAAAGGTATGAGCTTCCGCGATGACCAGCGGTATTTACAAAAGATGAATGTACAGCTGCCCCACGAGCCACCAAGTCCACCCAAGTCCAACACATCACTTAATTTCCTATCAAGCAAGTAGTTTAGCAGCTCTGTGACTCAGTTTACCCCCTGGAAATGAGGAAGACAGCACTACCAATCTCAGTGGTGGTTGTGAGGATCAGAGTATTAGAATAGCCAGGCAACACTTAGACCAGTGCCTGGCTGGCGCAGAGATGAATGGAGCAGCTCTATCTTTTTTTGAGACAGAGTTTTGCTCGGTGGCCCAGGCTGGAGTGCAGTGGCGCAGTCTCGGCTCACTGCAACCTCTGCCTCCTGGGTTCAAACGATGGCCTGGCCTCGGCCTCCCAAGTAGCTGAAATTACAGGTGCCTACCACACCTGGCCAATTTTTGTCTTTTTAGTAGAGATGGAGTTTCACCATGTTGGCCAGGCTGGTCTTGAACTCCTGACCTCAGGTGATCTGCCTGCCTTAGCCTCCCAAAGTGCTGGGATTACAGGCATGAGCCACCACGCCAAGCCCAGAAGGGCGCATTTGATCATTATACAATTAAAATCTCACCAGGTATGGTGGCTCATGCCTATAATCTCAGTGCTCTGGGAGGCAGAGGTGGGAGGATCACCTGAGTCCAGGAGTTCAAGACCAGACTGGGCAACCAAGTGATACCTTGCCTCTGCATAAAAACATTTTTATGGGCCAGGCTCAGTGGCTCACGCCTGTAATCCCAGCACTTTGGGAGGCCGAGGCAGATGGATCACTAGGTCAGGGGTTTGAGACCAGCCTGGCCAACATGGCAAAACCCCATTTCTACTAAAAAATACAAAAAATTAGCTGGGCATGGTGGTGGGTGTCTGTAATCCCAGCTACTCTGGAGGCTAAGGCACGAGGATTGCTTTAACCTGGGAAGCAGAGGTTGCAGTGAGCCAAGATTGTGCCACTGTGCTCCAGCCTGGGCAACAGAGTGAGAATCTGTCTCAAAAAGGAAAAATCGTGAAACTTGAGCTTTTTTTATTGTGATAAAATATTTACAACCTTAAATGGACTATTTGAACTATTTAGTTGTACAATTCAGTGGCACTAAAAACCCCTGCAACCACCACCACCATGACCATGCATTATTAGAAGTTTTTTTATCTTTACAACTCTTAAATTGGTGCCACTTTCTGTCATTTCAAAAACAAGTAAACACTAAGAAACAAAAGGCAAAATCCCTGCCAAAAACATACCTCAAACACTCCAACATACATCTGGGGTGTTTTAAGGCTTCACACGCCATCCTGACATCCTCTTCCTTCAGGTGGGTGCTTCCCAAGTTGAGGGATCTCAGGTTGCGGTTGGTGATGAGGGTTCTCCAGAGGTGCTGCAGACCAGGGGTCATCTGTGCGTTTCTCAGCCTGCAGGAGATGGGGAAAGGGAGGTACCTTAGACACAGGTGGTATTTAGTTGTATCCTCAGTTTTTTTCTCATCCTTCTCCCTTTACTTTGAGATGAAGTCTCGCTCTGTCGCTCAGCCTGGAATGCAGTGGTGTGATCTTGGCTCACTGCAACCTCCATCTCCCAGGTTCAAGTGATTCTCCTGCCTCAGCCTCCTGAGTAGCTGGGATTACAAGTACCCGTGACCATGCCCGACTAATTTTTGTATTTTTAGTAAAGATGGGGTTTCACCATGTTGGTCAGGCTTGTCTCGAACTCTTGACCTTGTGATCCACCTGCTTCCACCTCCCGACATGCTGGGATGACAGGCGGGAGCCACCATGCCCATCCTCTTCTCCCATTCTAACTTGGAAATTTCTAATTAATTGTATTTCATTTTAAAGCAACAAATGCCCGAGTGCCCGAGAGTGGCCAGCTACTGGAAACAGCATATTAAACAGTATTAATAATCCCTGCGTCAGGGAGCTTCATCCTTCCAAAGCCAGCATCAAGGAACCTGCTTCAGTAACATCATCACAAGGTCTCTGTGCTTTGGGGAACTTGGTTCCCACACCTTCCATGGCACTTATGCCCTCAGGATGCATCTGAGTTTTCTCCGATGGGCCTTCACTCAGGAGCTGGGGGAGAGCTGGGACAGCATCACCTGAAGGGAATCTCTCTCCTAGGGGTTGGGGCACCTTACCTCAGGTTCTGTATCTTGCAGGTGGGAGGCCTCAGCTTGGCACACAAGGTCTTCATGGCCCGTTCGGTCAGGACACTGCTGCCCAGGTCCAGCTGCTGCAGGTGAGGGTGGGTGCCAAGCACGGAGCAGAAATTCTCCCACTGCTCATCAACAAGGGTCTTACTCCGCAGCCTATGTCAGAGAGGAGTAGAAATGTAATCTCTGGCAGGATGGGGTTTAACGTGAGCAATCGTGGCAACATGTCAGAGGAGAGGAACTGACCTATTGAGGAAAGACCGGAGTGGCTTCCAAGGCTCTGAAGCAACTTAGTGGATGCTATCATGCCTGGATAACGGCCCCTGTGTCCACCCTGCCGTCTCCTGGACGCATCGGTACCCAAGAGGGTATTGCAAGCATGAC
The DNA here is from genome assembly GCF_009761245.1 of Sapajus apella. Lineage (NCBI taxonomy): Eukaryota > Metazoa > Chordata > Mammalia > Primates > Cebidae > Sapajus > Sapajus apella. The sequence continues at coordinate 2,487,544 of NW_022437075.1, forward strand.
TAGGAGCTGCTAGCTCCTCAATCAGATAATTGCTTCAATTCTAGTTCCCACCTGAACATTAAATGGTTCGACAGCTTGGAAAACAGTACAGAGGTTCCTAAAAATATTAACAGAGTTGCCGTAGGGCTGAGCAATCCCACTTCTGGGCGTATACACCCAGGAGAACAGGGAAGAGGTATGCGGTCTCCCACGTACACTGTGCCATTATTCATCATAGCTCAGATGTGGAAAACTTACATATCCACTAGTGGATGAAAAGAGAGAACACATGATGCATATGTAAACGGAATGTTCCACACCCTTAAACAAGAACATTCTTCCGTTTTCGACAACATGGATGAACCTGGAGCGTATGTTAGGTGACATATACCAGCCACAGAAGGACAAAGACTTGATTCTACTTTTTTTTTTTTCTCCTTTGGAGATGGAGTCTCTGTCGCCCAGGCTAGAGAACAGTGGTGTCATCTCTGCTCACTGCAACCTACGCCTCCCAAGTTGAAGTGATTTTCCGGCCTCAGCCACCCCAGTAGCTGGGATCACAGGCATGCACCACCATGCGTGGCTAACTTTTATATTTTTAGTACAGACGTAGTTTTACCACGTTGACCAAGCTGGTCTCGAACTCCTGACCTCAAGTGATCAGCCCGCCTCGGCCTCCCAAAGTGCTGGGATTACAGGCATGAGCCACTGCACACGGTCAAGAATTTTTTTTTTTTTTTTTTTTTTTTTAAGATGGAGTCTGGTTCTGTCACCCAGGCTGGAGTGCAGTGGCACCATCTCAGCTCACTGCAATTTCTGCCTCTTGGATTCCAGCAATTCTCCTGCCTCAGCCTCCCTAGTAGCTGGGAATACAGGCATGTATCACCACACCCAGAAAATTTTTGTATTTTTAGCAGAGATGAGGTTTCACTTTGCTGGCCAGGCTGGTCTCAGACTCCTGACCTCAAGTGATCCACCCGCCTTGACCTCCCAAAGTGCAGGGATGAGAGGTGTGAGCCGCCATGCCCAGCCCCACTTGAGAATTTAATGCTGTTTTAAACCTGTGAGGTTGGTGCTATTTCCCCTATATTGTGAATGGCAACAGGGCTAGTTAGTGGCAAGGCTAAAATTCAGAACCAGGTTCATCCAGGGTTCCGTGTACGCCAGCAGTCAGTTTAGCTCTGGTATGAGCATTAGCTGATATCTGTCACCTAAGGGCCAGGCACAGTTCCCGAGAGCTGCGGCTGTACAACCTGTCTTCTAGCAACTGGATAGGCAGACGCCAGGACCTGTTTTACAGATGGGGAAACCGAGGCACAGAGCAGCAGAGTCACCTGCCCAAGGTCACACTGCCAGGAAGTAGCAGGCCTGGGATTTAGGAATTAGCAGATGGGTGGCAATGGTCACCCCACCCCACCCCCCCCTTTTTTTTTTTTTTTTTTTTGAGACAGTCTTGCTCTGTCGCCAGGCTGGAGTGGAATGGTACCATCGCTGCTCACGGCAACCTCCAACTCCCCAGTTCAAGTGATTCTCCTGTCTCAGCCTCCTGAGTAGCTGGGGTTACAGGCACCCACCACCACACCTGGATAATTTTTGTATTTTTAGTAGAGATAAAGTTTCACCATGTTGGCCAGGATGGTCTTGATCTCTGGACCTTGTGATCCACCTGCCTTGGCCTCCCAAAGAGCTGGGATTATAGGCATAAGCCACTGTGGCCACTCATTTATTTTTATTATTTTTTAAAAATTTCCTAACAACAAGACCACCAGGGAATGTCCACATTCTTACTTCTATTATTATTTTTTTAGGGACAGGATCTCACCCTGTCACCCAAGCTGGAATGAAGTGGCATGATCATAACTCACTGCAGCCTTCAGCTTCGGGTCTCAAATGATCCTTCCACCTCAGCCTCCTCAGTAGCTGGGGCCACAGGCACACACCTCCACACTGGCTAGTTTTAAGAGTTCTTGTAGAGACAGGGTCTTACTTTGCTGCTAGTCTAAAAAACCTGGCCTCAAGCAACCCCCTTCTCTGCCTCCCAGAGTGCTGGGATTATAGGCATGAGTCACCACACCCAGCCTGTGCACCTTCTTCCCTGCTTCGTTCTGGGTCATGGGAGGATGGGCGCTAAGACAGTCCAGAAAAGGGTTTTCTAGACCTGCACTGTTCGGTGAGCATCAGCTACCTCATTTATTAAATATAAATGAGGTCGGGAACAGTGGCTCATGCCTGTAATCCCAGCACTTTGGGAGGCTGAGGCTAGCAGATCATCTGAGATCACGAGTTCGAGATCAGCCTAGCCAACATGGTGAAACTCTGTCCCTAAAAATACAAAATACAAATACTAAAAATACAAATATTAGCCAGGTGTGGTGGTGAGCACCTGTAATCCCAGCTACTCAGGAGGCTGAGTCAGGAGAATCACTTGAACCAGGGAGGTGAGGTTGCAGTGAACTGAGATGACATCACTGCACTCCAGCCTGGGTGACATAGACAGTCTCAAAAAAAGGCTGAGGCAAGTGGATCAGGAGGTCAGAGTTAGAGATCACCCTGGTCAAGATGATAAAACCCCGTCTCTACCCAAAATGCAAAAATTAGCCAAGTATGGTTGGGGGAGGGGACACCTGTAATCCCAGCTACTTGTGAAACGGAGGCATGAGAATCGCTTCAATGCAGGAGGCAGAGCCTGCAGTGAGCTAATGCCACTGCACTCCAGCCTGTGCAGTAGAGTGAGCCTGTCTCAAAACAAAACAAACAAACAAAAACACCTAGAAATGAGTTGTAATGGAGTAAGCTGAGTTTCACCTCCGCAGTCTCACTCACTCACATTTCAGATGCTGCACAGGCTTATGAGGCTGGTGGCTGCCCTACTGGACAAGGCACGTGGAATATTTTCATCACAGAACACCCTGTTGGACAGCATGGCCCTGGAACCCATGCCAAACAAGCAATACACAGACCTGAGAGATAACATTGATAGCAGGAGCTTGCTCATGCCTGTAATCCCAGCACTGTGGGAGGCAGAGGCGGGCGAATCACAAGGTCAGGAGTTCGAGACCAGCCTGGCCAACATGGTCAAACCCCATCTCTACTAAAAACACAAAAATTAGCTGGGCGTGGTGGTGCACACCTGTAGTCCCAGCTACTCAGGAGGCTGAGACAGGAGAGTCGCTTGAACCTGGGAGGTGGAAGTTGCAGTGAGCTGAGATCGAGCCACTGTACAGCAGCCTGGGCGACAGAGCAAGACTATGTTTCAAAATAAACTAAATTAAAAAATAAAAGAAACTCCATATTCCTGGGTTTCAACCCGAGTCTTGCCTTTAGAATTGTGGGTGGGGCCCCGTATTCTCTAAGACCTTTCCCAGGTATGGACAAGGAGCCAGATTCAGGTCCTGTCGTTTTAGCCGACTGGACGTCATCTGGGCGATTTATCCTGAATCAATTACCCGGGATCTTCAAATTCCTGGAAATACTGTTAAGTCCCAGCAGCAGGGACACAGAGCCCGGTGGACGGCGTAGAATAAAACTGCCCAGGGCACTTACCATTGAGGAACCACAGGCCATGCCTCAGCCGACTCGTCCCGCAGGAAGATCCCCTTGACATCCACCCGAATTTTCCTCAAATTCGGACAGTTCTGGAGACAGAAGGAAGACGCCGTCAAGTCCATGTTCTGGCAGATCGGAAGCCACACTTCCTGGAAGCTGTTTAACGCTGAGCGAACAAACTCTTTGTCTTGAGTCTCGAAAAGGCAGTGGAAGGCATCCAGGGTGTCAGCTGGGGCGGTGGCGTTGGTCTGCTGACCCAACAGAGACACCCAGTGCAGAAGCTTCTGCTTCACCCCCAGGGGAACGGGGCAGCCCAGCAGGACCTCCAGCGGCCTCCTTACGTTTTCATTCATGAGGCCGAACAAGAAACGCTTCATCCAAAGCAGGTGGCTGTGGAAGCCCGCCTGTTTCAGCTCCACCGACCTTTTCCCTTTCTCCATGAACAGTGGACAGAGTGCTGGCTCGACGTCCAGCCCCTCTAACACGTAGTACAGGGCCGCACAGAAGTCCTGGAGGCTGAGGTGGAAAAATGTGAAGTGCTCCTCCTCACAGTGGCCATCCCGGAGAAGCATGTCCATGCCCAACAGAGCACGGAGCTCAGACTCCTCGAGATTGTGCATCAGGAGGTCGTCGCTGTCAAACACAGACTTCATATTCCACACTCCTTCCACAGCCATGCGGCACAGGCGCTTCAGGACGGCCTTTTCTTCCAGGTCAAGACAGCGCTGGGCCACGTCTCGAGGGGTGAGCTGACGGAACACGAAGGAGGCGTACAAACCGGTGAGTGTGAGGCCGACCCCCTCCTTCTCCACGTCCTGCAGCTGCAGAGCCACGCAGACCAGCATGCCCACGGCGGGCACCTCGCACTGGTCAAACAGCCCACGGTTGCTCATCATGGCATGCACCACCTGTGCCTTCTGATGCTCCCTGGTCCCGTGCTCCAGGAGCAGGTGGATTCTTCTTTCTGCGGAGATTCCTCTCACAAGCAGGTAACGGGGGGACACCACCTGCGACTTGAGCCTCTCAACACCCACGTCTCGGACGGTGACAATCAGGAAGGACTCAGGGAGCAGGGCTTTCCTCAGCAGACTGTGTATGAGGGTTCCCATGGGCTGTCTCTCATCCCAGGCTTTGCAGAGCTTGGTGTCACTGTGGATGTTGGAGCCCAGGTCATCAAAACCGTCGAGGATGAACAGCAGCCTTTCCGGCTGGGACATGATCTCCGTCACGGGAACCTGGGAGTCTGGCCACTCCCTGGAGATGAGCTCTGCGAGGCTGGCCTCATTCCTCCGCTGCACCTCTTTAATGGGGATGAAGAAGACGTAGGAGAACATATTCTGGAAGAGTCGACCTTGCGCCCAGGACAGCACAATCCTTCTGGCCAGAGCCGATTTTCCGATTCCCGACTTCCCATGCAGAACCACCGTGTGGGGCCGGAAGCCCCACTGGTCTGCACCGAAGGCACCAACCAGCATTTGCATTTCCAGCCAGTCAGCAGCAGGTTTTCCAAAACCACGGGGTACATCCTCCTTCACAGTGAATTTCGTCATCATGTGACGCTTGTAGTCCCATGTGTCACCTCCGGGGCCTGAAGTCAGAGAGGGTAGAATAAAAATCAGGCAACAGACCAGGCATGGTGGCTCATGTCTGTAATTCCAGTGCTTTGGGAGGTCAAGGTGAGTGAATTACCTGAGGTCAGGAGTTCGAGACCAGCCTGGCCAATATGGCAAAACCTTATGTCTACTAAAAAATACAAAAATTAGTCAGGCATGGTAGTGGGCACCTGTAATTCCAGCTATTTGGGAGGCTGAGGCAGGACAATCACTTGAACCAGGGAGACAGAGGTTGCAGTGAGCCAAGATCACACCACTGCACTCCAGCCTGGGCAACAGAGCAAGACTCCAT
>NW_022437075.1:2493073-2496433 GCF_009761245.1 Sapajus apella
AAAAAAAAAAAAAAAAAAAAAAAAAAAAAAAAAAAAAAAAAAAATCAGGGAACAAAATTTACATCCAGTCTGAATTTTAGTAAAATACACCATCACAGAAACCCTGGACCCAGCATCAGTGGGGCTCGACTCAGCCTCCAGACGTGTGTCTGGTTTCTTCCTAGCAATGTGCTGAGAACAAGCTGCCCTTTCATTCCCTTCTTCAAAGGCCTCTAACGATTCTTAACACTCTAGGAAATAGCTCTCCTTCCCCCATTCAACCCGAGTTCTCTTTCTCTTCCCCGCACTGGGGACCTGATGGGTTACGTTTTATTTGCTGATGGTTTCCCCCAGTCGACTCTAAGCATGGACTTTCTTACTCACTCTTGGATCTTCAGTATTGATGACACTGCCTGGCATTCTGGAACTCAAGTATTTGTTAAATGAATTATGTATGTCAACATATGTAGTCTCAGAGAGGGGGAGGCGGGGAGGGAGGGAGGCGGGGGAGGGGGGCGGGGGGCGGGAGGCGGGGGCGGGAGGCGGGGGCGGGAGGGGCAGACTGGGGGGCAGCTGAGGATGTGTATACCATGGCCCCAAGTTCTACACCAGTTGGACAGGTGTGCTTCCCCTGTTCCATCCCTGGGTTTCCCCAAGCTCTGGGGGAATTCTCTACATAAAGAGGGGAGTACATCCCTTGAGAGACAGATCCTGCCTGGAACCCCAGCTCTACAGAGCTGTGGTCCCCAACCTTTTCTGTTCCAGGAACAGGTTTTGTGGAAGACGGTGTTTCCAGAGATCAGGGTGGAAGGGGATGGTTTGGGGAGGATTCAAGCACATTCCAGTTTTTGTGCACTTGACTGTTATTACACTGTAATAGATAATGAAGTAACTATACAACTCGCCATCATACACAATCAGTGGGAGCCCTGAGCTGGCTTTCCTGCAACTAGACAGTCCCATCTTGGGGTGATGGGAGACAGTGACGGATTCTCAGGCATTGGAGTCTCATGAGGACCAGGCAACCTAGGCCCCTCCCACGCATAGTTCCCAAGAGGGCTCATGCTCCTGTGAGAATCCAGCACCACCTCTGATCTAGCAGGAGGCGGGGCTCAGGCGGTCATGCGAGCAATGGGGAGCAGCTGTAAATACAGATGAAGTGTCGACCCCCCCCTCCCCCGCTGTACAGCCCGGTTCCTAACAGGCCACTGCGCCAGCCCATGGCCTGGGGGGGTTGGGGACCACCCCTGCTGGAGAGCATCTGTGATTTCATACAAGCTGTTGCTCAGCTTCCCCACCTGATAAATTTTTTTTTGGAGGACACAGTTTCACTCAGTCACCCAGGCTGGAGTGCAGTGGCGTGATCTTGGCTCACTGCAACCTCCACCTCCCAGGTTCAAGCAATTCTCCAGCCTTAGCCTCCTGAATAGTGGGATTACAGGCACCTGCCACCATGCCCAGCTAAAATTTTTTTTTTTTTTTTTTAATTGAGACAGGGTTTCACCATATTGGACAGGCTGGACTTGAACTCCTGACCTCAAGTGATCCGCCCACCTCTGCCTCCCAAAGTGTTGGGATTACAGGTGCGAGCCACAATGCCCAGCACACCAGATAAAGATTTAAGAATATGCATTCAATGTGAGAAAATGAAACTTATCACAAACCATCATTATTTGATACCACCTGACATTTATCACAAAATGCAATTCTTTTACGCATTTACTTTTTGTTATCCCCAGCTTACAATGTAAGCTCCATGAGAAAAATACCTTGTCTTTTTGCTTCAATACTTCTACCCTCTTCAGTTTCTGATGTCCACTAGGCACTCAAACACGAAAGAGATTCATATCCTGGGACCTTAAGTTTGCTGGTACTGCTGGGCGTGGTGGCTCACGCCTGTAATCCCAGCATGTGGATCACAAGGTCAGGTGGATCACAAGGCAGGAGTTCAAGACCAGCCTGGCAAACATGGTGAAACCCTGTCCCTACTAAAAACACAAAAATTAGCTGGGCATGGTGGCGTGTACCTGTAATCCCAGCAACTCAGGAGGCTGGGGCAGGAGAATTGTGAACTGGGACCCAGGAGGTGGAGGTTGCAGTGAGCCGAGATCCCACCACTGCACTCCAGCCTGGGCTACAGAGCAAGACTCTGTCTCAAAAAAATAAAGTTTGCTGGTACTACCATTTGCCTTAAAAAGGCAGCAGGAGTCTCTGCACAAATGTGTAATATAATGTCTAAGTCCATGCGAAATCTCCACCTGAAATCTACAACTTATATACTTCATTGTAGTTGTATCCTCTCAGTCTGTCCAAGATGGGCTCCAGGACATCCCCAAAGACATCAAAATCTACGGATGGCCGAGTGCCTGACGTAAAATGCTGTGACTGCATATGGCCTGCACACATCCTCCCAGGTACTGCAAGTCATCTCTGGGTGACTTGTAATGTCTAACACAATGTCTACACATTGCTTCATTTGCGTGGATTCAATGCACTGCTTGGCATGTGCCAAGTTCAGGTTTGCTTTCTGGATCTTTGTAGAATTTTCCTGATTATTCTGATCAATGGATAGTTGAATCCATGGACACAGAACCCGTGGACATGCAGAGCCATCTCTCATCCACATCAGGGGAAGCCATTAAGAGATCCATATTAAAACCACAGGAAGCAGACCTTGAGATTGGAACCTCTATTTGCTGAGCTCAGACTGACGTGTTGTCCTCAGGGGGCTGGTTGTGCCACTGGAATGTGGGTTTTTTTTTTTTTTTTTTTTTGAGACAGTCTATTGCCGAAGCTACAGTGCAGTGGCGCGATCTCATCTCACTGCAACCTTCAGCTCCCAGGCTCTAGCAGTTCTCCCGCCTCAGCCTCCTGAGTAGCTGGGATTACAGGCATGCACCACACCTGGCTAATTATTGTACTTTTAGTAGAGATGAGGTTTCTCCATGTTGGTCAGGCTGGTCTCGAACTCCTGACCTCGTGACCTGCCTGCTGCTGCCTGCCAAAGTTCCCAGAGTGCTGGGACTGCAGGTGTGAGCCACCATGTCTGGCCAGAATGTAGGTTTTTTTTTTTGGGGGGGGGGGGGGGGGGGATGGAGTCTCGCACTGTCACCCAGAGTGTAGTGCAGTGGCATGATCTCTGCTCACTGCAGTCTCCGCCTCCTGGGTTCAAGCAATTCTCCCACCTCAGCCTCCCGAGTAGCTGGGACTACAGGCATGCATCACACCATGCTCAGCTAATTTTTTTTGTATTTTTAGGAGAAATGCGGTTTCACCATGTTGGCTAGGATGGTCTCGATCTCCTGACCTCGTGATCCACCTGCCTTGGCCTCCCAAAGCTCTGTGATTACAGGTGTGAGCCATTGCGCCCGGCCAGAATAT
>NW_022437075.1:2496533-2529909 GCF_009761245.1 Sapajus apella
TTTTTTTTTTTTTTTTTTTTTTTTTTTTTTTTTTTTTTTTTTTTTTGAGACGGAGTTTCGCTGTTGTTGCCCAGACTGGAGTGCAATGGCGCGATCTCGGCTCACCGCAACCTCCGTCTCCTGGGTTCAAGCAATTCTCCTGCCTCAGCCTCCCGAGTAGCTGGGACTACAGGCAAGCACCATCATGCTCAGCTAATTTTTGTATTTTTTTTTAGTAGAGACGAGGTTTCACCTTGTTGACCAGGATGGTCTCTATCTCTTGACCTCGTGATCCACCCGCCTCAGCCTCCCAAAGTGCTAGGATTATAGGCGTGAGCCACCGCGCCCGGCCAGAATATAGGTTTTTATAGAGGAAGGGAAATCCCAGGAAGACAGTATTGTATCCAAACCCAGGCCTCCTTCGATTCTTCCTTAACCTCCTCTTTTTCTATGAATTTAATTATTAGGTCTGTACTTCAGAGTTCTAGTCCTCTCTTCAGAGGGCTTTATTCCTAAAATTCCAGACCCATTTGTCTAACTCACCACCTTAAGGGGTCACAGGAACCTCAAATTCAAAGCATCAAAAACTCATCTTTTGCCTCTAACCAAAAATATTTTCTGTCATAGGTTTTCTCTAAGTGATAAATAGAAAAAATGGTTGCATTTGTGATCTTACTTTGGAGCAGAAGCTGAGCTCATTGTTTTTGTTGTTAATTGTAGCCTCCATCAATCCTCTATCTGGTAATTTGTTCATCTACAAACTAGGGATATTGGCTAAGAATAGTGGCTTATTTCTGTATCCTAGTGCATTGGGATGCCAAGACGGGTGGATCACTTAAGGCCAGGAGTTCAAGACCAGCCTGGACAACATAGCTAAACCAGCCTGACCCCCTTTCTGTAACAAATGTAAAAATTAGCCAGGTGTGGTAGCATACACCTGGCTGATCTCCAGCTACTGAGGAGGCCGAGGCAAGAGGATCACTTCAGCCCAGCAGTTAGGGGCTGCAGTTAGCTATGAATGTGCCACTGCACTTCAGCCTGGGTGACAAAGCAAGACCCCATCTCAAAAACGGGGTGCAGTGCAGAGTCTCCCCTTCCTAGCTTAGTGTGACGGTATCATGACAATGAAAAGGTGGGTAACAGTGCCTAGCCCATGGTAACTATTCTAGAAATGTCACCAATATTTATATTATTCATTCCAATTTAAAGTTGACAATACTGACAACCATCAATTTTTCAAATATTGGTTGAGTGAATCATTCAGTATCTCACAAGGGTAGACATATGTTATACTGCGCAGGTGGAGTAAAAGCCACTGACTCCTGGCATCACCACCCACCAGTTCGTTCCAGAAGAAAAGTGAGAGCAATTCCCAGAGCCCCTTTCTTTCAGAACTCTGCCAATCACCAATTCCTATTAGTTTTTTTTATCTTGAATATCTCATGCTAGTAAAATTGCTTCTTTCCATCACTGCATCCTAGGATGTGAGTGCTCACAGAGCACTATTACCAGCCCCAAAGTGAGAAAAAAGCCAAATTCCCATGAACTAAACAGTGGATCAAGAAAATGGGATCTTGGGTAGGCTAGGGGCTCACGCCTGTAATTCCAGCACTTTGGGAGGCTGACGGGGGTGAGTTACCTGAGGTCAGGAGTTTGAGACCAGCCTGACCAACATGGAAAAAACCTGTCTCTACTTAAAAAAAAAAAAAAAAATTACCCAGGCATGGGGGTACATGCCTGTTATCCCAGCTACTCAGGAGGCTGAGGGAGGGGAATCGCTTGAACCTGGGAGGTGGAGGCTGCAGTGAGCCGAGATTGCACCACTGCACTCCAGCCTGGATGACAAGAGCAAAATTCCATCTCAACAACCACCACCACAAAAAAAGCAAAGAAAAAATGAAAATGGGATCTTTCCACACAATGGAATATTATTCAGCTACAAAATGAAATGCTGATACACGCTGCAACATGAACTCCGGAACATTATTCTAAGTGAAAGGAGTCAGTCATGGAAAAAGCACGATTCCATTTCCATGACCAATCTGGAATCAGAACGTTTATAGGGACAGTAGATTAGCGATTGTCTAGAGTTTTGAGGGAGAGGAAATCAGTGACTGCAAATGGGCATGGGGTTGCTTTTTGGGAGAAAAAATGTTTTGTAATTCATGGTGATGGACAACTGAATAGGCTAAAAGTCATTGAATCATGTACAGGGTAAACTTTATGGCAAGTACATTATATCTCAACAAAAAAGCCTCCATTAAGAGTTTCTCAGGAAAGTCTGCTCTTACATCCTTGGCTGTTCAATCACCGTCCCGCAAAGTTATAGCCCTTTACGTTGGTCTTCATTCCATGTGGTTTAACTCATGTGTAATTCAGGACTACAAATGCCATGAAGGCAAGACAAGCTTTTCTCGCCCCCCCCCCCCCCCCCCCCCCCCCTTTTTTTTTTTTTTTTTTTTTTTTTTTTTTTTAAAGAAAGGGTTTCACCATGTTGGCCAGGCTGGTCTTGAACTCCTGACCTCAGGTGATCCACCTGCCTTGGCCTCCCAAAGTGCTGAGATTACAGGCATGAGCCACGATGCCTGGCCAGACATGCTTTTGTCACCACTGTAATTTCATCACAGTGCCAACACAAAGAAATACATCCATTTTCCTCACCTTGTTCTTCTGTCTCTGCTGCCATGGCACATTCTTGTTCCGTAGGTTGTGAAATTTCTGCAACGACAGGCATTCGTTCCATATTAGTTGATAGAAGGGATTTAGAAAATAATGACTACCACTTCAGTTTAAAGAGAGCACTTGACCACTCTTGGCTACATGTTTAGCATCTGTCAAACAAAGTTGTGATTGATTCGCATCCGTTAGAATTATGGGTTCTTTCGTGCGTAGCTCTATCCATGGTACTGACCAAGAGCTCATAGGGAAGGCATTGACACCAGAGGAAAATGAGAACAAAGAAAGGCACAAGAACAGAAAACCAAACTTCACATGTTCTCACTTGTAAGTGGGTGTTGGACAATGAGAACACATGGACACAGGGAGCAGATCGTCACACACCAGGGCCTGCTGAGGGGTGGGAAGGACGGGGAGGGATAGCAGGGGGTGGGGAAATAGGGGAGGGATAGCATTAGGAGAAATACCTAAGGTAGATGACGGGATGATGGACACAGCAAACCACCATGGCACATGTATACCTATGCAACAAACCTGCACGTTCTGCACGTGTACCCCAGAACTTAAAGTATAATTTAAAAAACCCTAAAATAAAAAAAGGCAGAGTGGATTCCCCTGCAACCTAAACCACATACACATTTCTTTCACCCAACTTTCTTCTAGGAGGGTGAGGAAGGAATAAATCTATTTTCCTTACCTTGTTTTCCTGTCTCTGCTGCTGTGGCACCTTGTTCTATAGCCTGTAAGATTTCTGCAAAACAAGAATCAATTCCAACATACTGTGTTTAGTGTTCAAATCAGATGTGTCAGACACCCCCAAGATAAGCTGAGTCATGTGGTATTTAATTTCTGGGGCAGTTTAAAGCATGGCAGCCACCGGCTCAGCTGGAGGACAGAGGGCATTAATACAATAAGCACTCATTCAAAGACTTGGGGTGTGGGTTCCAGGCTCAGTTCTCCTTGGAGAGCCTCACACAAGCTATTAAAATGAGGGGTAGGCTGGGTGTGGAGGCTCACACCTGTAATCACAGCACTTTGGGAGGCTGAGGCAGGTGGATCACTCGAGGTCAGGAGTTCAAGACCAGCCTGGCCAAAACGGTGAAACCCCGTCTTGACTAAAAGATTGCAAAATTAGGCAGGTGTGGTGGCATATGTCCGTAATCCCAGCTACCCAGGAGGCTGAGGCAGCAGAATCATCTGAACCCAGAAAGCAGAGGTTGCAGTGAGCTAAGATCGTGCCACTGCACTCCAGCCTGGGTCACAGTATAATAAAAATAAGAAAATTAAATGAGGGATGAAACCTACAGTAAAGAATTAAGGATCTTAGAGCCAGGTGTTGAGGTACATGCCTGTAGTCCCAGCTACATGGGAGGCTGAGGCAGGAGGATCGCTTGTGCCCAGCAGCTGGAAGTTGTAGTGTGCTATGATGGTGCCTGAGGATAGCCACTGCATTGCAGCCTCAGCAATAAAGCACAACTCTTTCTCTTAAAAAAAAAAAAAATAGAATTAAGGACCTTGAGTCAGACAGCGCTTTCAAATGGGACTTATATGCTACTTGTAAGATGTTCATCAAATTACTGAAGTTACATGTTTCTGTCTGTTCATCTAGAAAAGCAAAGAAATGGTTCCTATGTTGTCGAGTGGCCGTGGAGATGATTTGGTAGAGTTATAACACAGCCTCTGGCACACAATAGCTACTACTGACTGAGAATAACCATGATGCATATTGGGAAGTAGTTACCACGTAGAAGGTAAATACAAATTCATCTTAGGATCCATGGGAATAGATTTGCCATTTTAAAGAATAATCATTAAAAAAAAAAGAATAATCATTAGGGTGGTCTTTGTCTTGTCAATCAGAGAAAAATTATAGATTTTTATGACAAATAGAATAAAAACCACTTAAGGATTTTTACGTGTGGGAGCAAAGTTACAGATGTAAAGTTTTGCATCACCTTGGTTATTGTATGAAAATGGATTGTAAGTAAAAGAGGATTGTGTTTGAGATGCAAATGAATGCCTTTAGATGCAGCAGATGGGAAGAATTGTGTAAAAATGGGTCAAATTACAGGTAGAGACCACACGATTTTCTGATTTGCTAGATGTAAGGTGGAGGAAAAAATATTAATAAATACAGCTACTCAAGAGGCTGAGGCATGAGAATCACTTAAACCTGGGAGGTGGAGGTTGCTGTGAGCTGAGATTGTGCCACTACACTCCAGCCTGGGAGGCAGAGTGAGACTCCATCTCAAAAACCAAGAAAAAAATAACTAAGCTTTTGATATGAATAACCAGGCATATAGTGATGTTGTTTACTAGCACGGAAAACAGTGGAGGCAGCTATCAAGAGAAAACTCAACAGCAGAAAACATGCCCTTCTCAACTGCAGGCAGACCTTCTCCAAGACAGATATGTTAGGCATGAAACACATTTCAAGTTGATGTGCATTGAAGTTATACCAAGTATGCTCTCTCATCCCACTGACATGAGATTAGAAATCAGTAAGAAAATTTGAAAATTTCCAAATATATGGAAATGAAGCAACACAATCCTCAATAGGTCAAAGAGGAAACAAAAGAGAATTAAATACTTTGAAATGAACAGAAACAAAACACAGCAATATTTATGATGTGTAGCTAGACCCGTGCATAAAGGAAAACTTACAGCTCTAAATGCCTAGGAAGGAAAAATCTGAAATATAACATAACTTCAACCTTAAAGTAGGAAAGAAACAGCAAATCCTGAAACAGGCAGAGGAAGTGAATAAACAGAAGTAAACAAAATACAGAAAGGAAATACAATAGAGAGCACAAACCTAGCAGTGCGTTCTTTGAGAAGAACAAAATTGACAAACCTTTAGCCAGACTGGCCAAGAATAAAAAAAGAGATGGCTAAAATTACTGGAGCTGGGAATGAAGGAGAGTCACAACCAATAACCTTAAAGAAATGAAAAGGATTTTGGCCAGGAGTGGTGGCTCATGCCTGTAATCCCAGCACTTTGGGAGGCTGAGGCGGGCAGATCAGAAGGTCAGGAGTTCAAGACCAGCCTGGTCAATATGGTGAAACCCCATCTCTACTAAAAATATAAAAATTGGCCAGGCATGGTAGCGGGTGCCTGTAGTCCCAGCTGCTCAGGAAGCTGAGGCAGGAGAATCACTTGAATCCAGGAGGTGGAGGTTGCACTGAGCCGAGATCATGTCACTGCACTGCAGCCTGGGTGACAGAACGAGACTACATCTCAAAAAAGTTTTAAGGGAGCACTATGAACAATTCTATGTCAATACAGATAACCTGGATGAACTGGGCAAATTCTTAGAAACACTCAGATGAGTGCTTTTCCAAAAGAAATAGAAAAAAGTTATTCCAAAAGAAATAGAAAAATATGAATACACTTACAAGTAAAGTAAATGAGTAACCAAAACACCTCCTACAAGAAAGTCAGATTCAGATGGCTTCACTGGTGAATTCCAAGTGTTGTAAGAAAGGATTAATGCCAAACCTTCACAAACTTTTCAAAAAAAAAAAAAAAAGACAAAGGAGAGGAAATACTCATCAACTCATTCCATGAAACCAGTTAATACAGTAATTGCTGTATTCTAAATTACTGATTCTAAAAATCAAGGCATCACCAGAAAAGATCATATCATTATAGAAGCTAAAATAAATGTCACTTATGAATATGAATGTAAAAATCTTCAAAATACTGGCAAATGGAATCCAGCAATATATAAAAAGTATACATCATAATTAAGTGGGATTTATCCCAGAAACGCAGGGATTATTTTAACCATTAAAAAAATCAGTGTAATATACAGAATACTAATAGAATCAAGGGGGAAAAACCCACATCATCTCAATAGGCAAGATGTTAGGCAAAATTCAGACCTATTTCATGATGAGGGTATACAAGGTATAGAGATAAATTTCTTTAACCCATTAAAAGGTATTTATGTATTGTAGAAACCCAGACAATGTAAAGGTGAAAGACAAAGTTTTACCCCCATGATCTGAACAAGACAAGGAGACCTATTGTCACAACTTCTATTCAACATTGTATTGGAATCTCTATCCTGGGCAATTAAGAAAAATTAACAGCATCAAGACAGGAAAAGGAAGAAACTAATCTCTTAGCAGAAGACATGATCTTGTATATTGAGAAAATCATAAGAAACCCACAGAAAATTACAGCTAATAAAAAGTTCAACAAGAATACAGAATACAAGATCAAACAAAAACATCAATTGTGTATTTTTAATACATAAGCAATAAACTAGACAAGATGAAATTAAGAAAACAATTCCATTTATCATAGCAAAACAAAATACTTAGGAATACATTTAACAAATGAAGTGCCAGACTTATATACTGAACCACAAATCAAAAATGAAAAATTAAAGGCATCCCTGAAGTACAAAGAGAGGCTGTATTCCTATATTAGAACAATATTGTCAATGTGGCAATCTGTCTTAAGTGCATCTGCAGGCTTTAATGCAATCTATGTGAATATTCCATCTGCCCCACCTTTTTTGCAGAAACTGATAAATCATAAAATTTGTACAGAAATTCAAGGGACCCAAAAATGGCCAAAAAGTCTCAGAAAAAGTTGTAAAGCTTATATTTATTTCAAAACTTACTATAAAAAGCAACAGCAATCAATTTAGCAGGAAAGAATAGTGGGTTTGTTTTTGAGATGGAGTCTTGCTCTATCGCCCAGGCTGGAGTGCAGTGGTGCGATCTCAGCTCGTTGCAGCCTCCACCTCCTGGGTTCAAACAATCCTGCCTTAGCCTCCCAAGTAGCTGGGACTACAGGCATCTGCCATTACATGTGATTTTTTTTTTTTTTTTTTAATTTTTAGTAGAGATGGGGTTTCACCATGTTACACGGGCTGGTCTTGAACTCCTGCTCTCAGGGATCCACCCACCTTGGCCTCCCTAAGCACTGAGATTACAGACATGATGCACCGCACCTGGCCAAGAAGAGTGTTTCACAGTGTTGCTGGCACACCGGAGTAGCCGCATGCCGAACAATGAGGTTGGCTTTCTACCCCATATCCTGTGCAAAACCTAACTTCAAGTTTTTCTGAAAACTTTTTTGCTATTTAAGGTTCCTCTGAATTTTTGTATAAATTTTAGAATCATTCATCAATTTCTGCACAAAGCATGAGGCAGGTGAAATATTCACGTAGGTTGCATCAAAGACATAACTGTAGGCACTGCCAATGTAAAACTTTAAAAGGCAAACAGCGTGTAAATTTCCAGCCTTGGATTAAGCAGTGGTTTCTCAGGTATGACGCTGAAAGTATGAACAACCAACCAGATACAAAGTGGCCTTCATAAAAATTAAAGCCTCTTGTTCCTCAAAAAACACTATCAGGAAAGTGAAAAGACAACTCAGAATGAGAGAATAGATTTGCAAATCTTATCTGCTAAGGTTCTAGTGTCCAGAATACATAAGGATGTATTACAGCTCAGTAAGACAGCAGGCTCCTAAAAGTGGGGAAAAGTTTTGAATAAACATTTCTTTGAATAAACATGGAAATGGCCAATAAGCACATGAAAAGATTTAAGGCCGGGTGTGGTGGCTCATGCCTGTACTCCCCAGCACTTTGGGAGGTCAAGGCAGGTGGAACACAAGGTCAAGAGATCGAGACCATCCTGGCCAACATGGTGAAACCCCACCTCTATTAAAAATATTTTAAAAATTTAGCTGGGTGTAGTGGTGCACAGCTGTAGTCCCAGCTACTCAGGAGGCTGACGCAGGAGAATCACTTGAACCAGGGAGGCAGAGGTTGCAGTGAGCCGAGATTGTGCCACTGTACTCCAGCCTGGGTGACAGAGCGAGACTCCATCCCCCCCAAAAAAATTTCAATATGATCAGGAAAATTCAAATCCAAACCATAGAGGTACAACTTTATAGCCATTAGGATGATTATAGTGAAGATGGGTAACAGCAAATGTTATTGGAACCTTCATTAGTTGCTGAAGATACAAAATGGTGTGGCAACTTAGCAAAATGGTCTGGCAGTCCCATCAAAGGCTAAATGGACATAGGAATGGAATTGTTGGTTCACACACTAGGTATAAATCCCAGGGAAATGAAAACATATCATATAAAAACTTGCACAGAATTTTATAGCACTATGTCAGAGCAAAACACACACACACACACACACACACACACACACACACACACACACAGCCATCAACTGATAAGTAGATAAAGAAAATGGTGTATTTATACTATGGAGTATTTCTTGGCAACAGCAAGAAATTTTCAAATGCTATGCTCAGCTTAAGAAGCCGGTAGCTGGGCGTGGTGGCTTACACCTGTAATCCCAGCACTTTGGGAGGTCAAGGCCAGCAGATCATGAAGTCAGGAGATGGAGACTATCCTGGCCAACATGGTGAAACCCCATCTCTACTAAAAAATAAAAAAAATTAGCTGGGTGTGGTGGCACATGGCTGTAGTCCTGGCTACTTGGGAGGCTTAGGCAGGATAATTGCTTGAACCCAGGAGGTGGAGATTGCAGTGAGCTGAGATCACGCCACTGCACTCCAGCCTGGGCAGCAGAGCAAGACACCATCCAAAAAAAAAAAAAAAAACCAAAAAACCTAGAAAGCCACATCTTGCATGATTCCATGTATACAAAAGACCCATAATAGTCAAATCCATAGAGAAGTGACAAGTTAAATGGTTTCCAGGGCTTGAGGGAAAAGAGAAAAATGGACCGACTGCCAAGGGTGAGGCATTTGTTTCTGGGAGAGGAAAATGTTGTAGAATTAGACGGCTGTGCAACTGGGAATCTACCAAACCCGCTGAGTTTCACACTTGAAGAGGATGAACTTTATGGAATGTGGGTTGCATCTCAATAAAAAGCCTCAAGCCCCATTTCCTGGGGGAAGCCTGCTCTTGGACTGTCCCACTCCCATCTCACAACATCCAGAGGTGGATAGCATCTTTATCCTAATTAATTCCACATCAGTCAAACTAATCCCAAATAATTCCACATTAAATTTTCTTAAATTAATCACAATTCCATATCAATCATAAATTAATCCTATTTCTATATTAAAGATTACATGTGAATATTTACAGTAGCCTGTCATCAGAGCAAAACACACACACACACGGCCATCAACTGATAAGTAGATCAAGAAAATGGCGTATCTGTACAATGGAGTATTTCTTGGCAGTAAAAACTAAAGAAGTGCTGATGGGAGCTACAACAGTGAGAAATTTTGAAATATTATGCGCTGCTTAATTAAAAATTATATAAATATTTACATTTAAATATATGTATATATGTATAAATATTTTTAAATATATAATATATAAATATAATACTAAACATTAAAGATTAACAAGATTAATATTAAAGACTAATATTTAATTAAAATGGAATTCTGGAGTTCTCAATACCATGAAGGCAAGAAATTTTTCCTACCGTTTATTCTCACAGTTCTTCAAATGATAGTTACTCACTAAGCACTGGTTAATAGAAGGAATTAAAGATTCTATCTAATTTGTAACAAAGCACTTCACTAGTCTCAGCTCTATCTTTACAACTGAACAAGCTTGTGTTTGAAGCTCGAGTCCACTAGAATTATGGATCTTTGGAATTTGTCTTATAAGAAAACTCCTATACGCTGTGAGTGGGATTGTAAATTAGTACAGGTGTTTTGGAAAACAGCACGGAGATTCCTCAGAACACTAAAAATACAATGACCATATTGCCAAATTTCTGCAAAAGAAAAGGGATAAGAATAAACACCTGAGGTTGGGAGTTTGAGACCAGCCTGACCAACATGGAGAAACCCTTTACTACTAAAAATAGAAAAATTAGCCAGGCATGGTGGTGCATGCCTGTAATCTCAGCTAGTCAGGAGGCTGAGGCAGGAGAATTGCTTGAACTTGGGAGGCAGAGGTTGCAGTGAGCAGAAATCATGCCATCGCACTCCAGCCTGGGCAACAAGAATGAAATCCCGTCTCAAACAAAAAAAAAGATTTGGTTTATATACACAATGGGTTATTCAGCCCTAAAACACACAGGAAATTTTGTCATTTGCTACAGCATCAAGGAAGCTATGTTACGTGAAGTAAACCAGGCACACAGAAACACCAGAGGATCTCACATATGGCATCTAAAAATGTCAAACTCAAAATGAGAGGGTAGAGTGGCGGTTACCAGCGGCTGATGTGGCAGAGAGTGGACAGGCAAAGCTGGAAAACATTTGTCAACAGGTACAAAGTGACAGCTGGGCAAGGAGGAGTTAAGTTCTCGTGTTCTGCACAACATGGTGACAGGTTAATAACAAGGTATATTTCAAAATAGCTAGAAGAGGATTTTAAATGTTCTCAGCACAAAGGGTATTTGAGGTGATGGATAGGCTCATTAGCCTGATTTGATCATTCTATAATATATACATGTATTGAAACCTCACAACCCCATAAATAATTCTTATTTTTCAGTTAAAAATAAAAAGCTCTAATGTAGGTAATCACAGTGAATGTGCAAGGTTCTGTCCATGGTGCTGACCCCAAGGTCTCTTGGGGAGGGAATCACACACCAGAGACAAATGAGGATGAAGAAAGGGAAAGTGGATTTCCCTGCCATTTAAACAATGTGGACGGTCTCTCACCCAACTGCCTTCCAGGAGGGCAACAAACAAATAAATATTGCATTCACCTTGTTCTTCTGCCTCTGAAGCTGTGGCGCTATCTTGTTTCATAGCTTGTGAAATTTCTGCAGAAGAGAAGGGAGAAGAATAGACACCAATATACTGTGTTATTACTCAAATCAGAGATGTTGGACATCCCAGATAAACTTAGATTACATGGCACATTTAATCTTCTGACCAGTTTAGAGCACAGAGCCACTGGCTCAGCACCAGGGCCGAGGGTGCTAGTAATATGAGCATTAGATTAAAGATCAGATGATTCAATATCCAAAGATTTTCTATGCATCAGCAATTAAAGTGAACAACTCCATTCATAATAGCATAGAGCATTTCAGAATAAATTTAACAAATGAAATAAGAGACTTATTCTGAAAGCCATAAAATATAACAAAAAAGTAGAGAAAACCCTAAATTAATACAAAGGCCATCTTGTGTCTATGGGTTGAAAGACTTAATGTGTCATATACCCAACATTCATCAACATTACATAATTCAATATAATCAAAATTCCAGCTACCTTTGTTTGCCAAAATTGTAAAGCTGATTGATACTAAAATTCACATGGAAATTCAACAGGCCCATAATAGCCAATCTATCTTGAAGTCAAGCTGGAGAAACACCCTTTATTTTCAAAACCATAAACACCAATTAAGTCAGTGTGGTTCAGGCACAAGGTCATAGAAATCAATGGAATAGGCTTGAAAGTTTACAAATAAATCCATACACCTATGATTTTACACAAGAACATCTAGACAAGAATAGTCCTTCCAATAAGCATTGCTGGAGAACTGGTGATCTACACTCAAGAGGATGAAATTGAACCCTCTACTTCATGCCATATACAGAATTAGCTCAAATGTTTAAAGGCCTAAATGCCTTTAAGAGCTGTAGCTACAGCCAGGCACGGTGGCTCATGCCTGTAATCCCACCACTCTGGGAAGCCGAGGAGGGCTGGTCACGAGGTCAGGAGTTCAAGACCAGACTGGCCAACATGGTGAAACCCCATCTCTACTAAAAAATACAAAAATTAGCTGGGCATGATGGCTTGTGCCTGTAATCCCAGCTACTTGGGAGGCTGAGGTAGGAGAATAGCTAGAATCCTACTTGGGACCCAGGAGGTGGAGGTTACAGTGAGCCAAGATCGGGCCACTGCACTCCAGCCTGGGCTACAGAGCAAGACACCATCTCAGAAAAATAAAATAAAAAGGACCTGTACGTACAAAATCCTTAAGAGGAAATGTTGTAAACTTTCTGATTTTGGGTTACGCAATTTTTTTTTTGAAGATGTAACACCAAAAGCACAAACAAAGAAATAAATTTGTCTTCATAAAATTCAAGCCTGCTGAGCTTCAAAGGACAGTATCAGGAATGTCAAAAGACAACCCGGAGAACAGGGGAATCTCTATTTAAAATCCTGTCTCTACATAATCTGGATAGAACCTCAGCAAAGTATTTCAAGTCAACTTGATTATGACCAAGTTGAAAGTGGACAAAGGATTTGAATACGCGTTTATCTGAAGACATAGACGTGGCCAGTAAGCACATGAAGATTCTGATCATCAGGGAAATTCCTATCAAAACCACTGAGTATTTCACACCTACTACGATGGTGACTATAAAAAATAGAGTAGCAAATGTTACTGTAGCTTTCATTAAGGTGTTGGTGAGGATGCAAAATGGTGCAGTCACTTAGGAAAACCCATTTGGCAGTTCCTCAAAAAGTTAAACAGTTGGCATGGGACCCACCAATTTCGCTAAGTATACAGCTCCCTGAATTGAAAACACGTGTCTACACAAACACGCACGTGAGAACCCATAGCTGCATCATTCATAATAGCCCAGAAGACAAAACCCGAATGTCCATCATGTGATAAATAAGTGGTATATAAAGGAAATACTATTCAGCCATAACAAGTCATAAAGTCTTGAAACACGGCATGATATTGACAACTATTTGAAGTATTATGTTAAATGGGCCAGATGCGGTGACTCACATCTGTAATCCCAGTACTTTGGGAGGCTGAGGTGTATAGATCACAAGGTCAGGAGTTCAAGACTAGCCTGGCCAATATGGTGAAACCCCATCACTACTTAAAAAATATAAAAATTAGCTGGGTGGGCCGGGCGCGGTGGCTCACGCCTGTAATCCCAGCACTTTGGGAGGCCGAGGCGGGTGGATCACGAGGTCAAGAGATTGAGACCATCCTGGTCAACATGGTGAAACCCCGTCTCTACTAAAAATACAAAAAATTAGCTGGGCATGGTGGCGCGTGCCTGTAACCCCAGCTACTCAGGAGGCTGAGGCAGGAGAATTGCCTGAACCCAGGAGGCGGAGGTTGCGGTGAGCCGAGATCGCGCCATTGCACTCCAGCCTGGGTAACATGAGTGAAACTCCGTCTCAAAAAAAAAAAAAAAAAAAAAAAAAAATTAGCTGGGTGCGGTGGTGGGCGCCTGTAGTCCCCGCTACTAGGGAGGCTGAGGCAGAAGAATCACTTGAACCCAGGAGGTGGAGGTTATAGTGAGCTTAGATGGCACAACTGCACTGCAGCCAGGGCGACAGAGCTAGACTCTGTCTCAAAAAAAAAAAAAAAAAATGTTAAATGAAGGAAGCCAGTCAGTCACAATACAACAACATGTCTGGCTTCATTTATATGGAAGGTTCAGGAAAGGCAAAATTCACAGAAACAACACAGATGACCAGTTTCCAGGGGTTGGGTGTTGGGGAATGATTGCTAATAGGTATGTGGCTTTTTGGGGTGATGCAGGTTTTCTGAAATTAGGTAGCAGTGATGGTTGCACAACTTTGTTAACACACTAAACACTAAGTTGTATTAAGATTAATTTCATGGTATGTGAATTTCATCTAAACTTTAAAAAAGGAAAATAAATGAAGAAATTATAGGCCAGTTCAAACACAGATGCCAAATCCTAAGTGACTTATCAGCAAACTGTGTCCAAAAGCATATCAAAAGGTATGTAACAGTGTTTATGTCACATGTATTCCAGGAAAACAAGAGCGGTTTAACACTGGAAAGAAATCTGTTATTCATTACAATAACAGGTTCAGGGTAAATAATTGTAAGATCATTCCAAATGATGCAAAAATAAAACAGGCCAATTTTCTTCACCTTGTTCTTTTGTCTCTGCTGAAGAACTTTTTTTGTCAGAACCTTAGAAAAGTATTGCAAGTCACCCATCAACGATAGAATGGAAAGCTATGCAGCCATTAAAAATGAGGAATTCGTGTCCTCCTTAGGGACATGGATGAATCTGGAAACCATCATTCTCAGGAAACTGACAAAAGAACAGAAAACCAAACACTGCACGTTCTCACTCATAGGCAGGTGTTGAACAATGAGAACACACGGACACAGGGAGGGGAGCATCACACACAGGGTTATGTTGGAGGGCAGGGGGCCAGGGGAGGGATAGCGGGAGACGGGGAGGTTGGGGAGGGATAACACTGGGAGAAATGGCCGATGTAGGTGATGGGGGGATGGAGACAGCAAACCACCATGACATGTGTGTACCCATGCAGCAATCCTGCAAGATCTGCACCTGCACCCCAGACTTAAAGCACAATAAAAAAAAAAGTATTGCAAGTCAACGATATCATGAAGTTAACAATGGACAAAGGATTTGAATATACATTTATCTGAAGACATACAAGTGGCCAGTAAGCACACGGAAAAGACGCTGAATGTAACTAGGGACATTCAAGTAAAAACCACAGTGAGTATTTCACACCTACTGCATAGATGGAAGTGTACTAAGATTGGATTGTGGTGATCATTTCTTGTTTATAAATCCTTGAATTGTACTCTTAAAATTTTATGATATATAAACTGGCATCGAGTTATCTGAAGAAAAAACAATGCTAGGGAAGAACACTTTTCCTTGTGGGGGTGGATTTATATGAGGAGCTATGTCTTCAGCATCATAATGCATTCAACCTGTTAGACTAAATAGATTAGTCATGTAAGAGATGAAACGATCTGAAGTTACACAGAATTTATAAGATCGAACACAAAGATGACATCTTAGTCTGAATTAAAAAAAAAAAAATATCAGGCTTTCTGTTGGCTGATCTACCTTGGGCAAATCTGTCTCTCTGGGCTTTAGAATCATGTGTACAATGCTGATGTCAGAGTGATGTATGTGTCTTCTCTAGAGTTTTGTCATAGATTGAAATAAAATTCACAAATCATACCATTCACCCATTCAAAGTGTGCAATTATGATTGAGAATTTCAGATTGTAACCATCACTACAATGTTAGAACTTTTTTTTTAATCACCCTCAAAGAGAAACCCTGACCTCTTAGTCGTCATCCTTATTCACCCCAGCCCTACGTGACCACTGATCTACTTTTAGTATTTAAACGGATTTGCCGATCCTAGACATTTTATATGAAGGGAATCCTTCAATATACATCCTTTAGCAATGGTTTCCTTCATTTAGCCTAGTGTCTTCAAGGTCCATCCATTTTGCGGCATACATTAGTACTTTTTTGAGACAGTCCTGTTTTTTCATGCAGGAGTGTAGTGGTACAATCATGGCTCACTGCAGCCTCAACCACTCCCCGCCCCCCACTCATGCAATCCTCATGACCCAGCCTCCCAAGTAGCTGGGACCACAGGTACGCACTCCCACACCCAGCTGTTTTAATTTTTTTTGTAGGCATGGGATCTTGCTACATTGCCCCAGTTGGTCTCGATCTCCTAGGTTCAAGCAATCTACTTGCCTCAGTTTCCCCAGGTGCTGGGATTCCAGGTATGAGCCACCGTGTCTAGCCATGCCATTCCTTTTTATGCCAATTATTGTATGCCTATACCACATTGGATTCTACAGCTTGATAAAAAAACTGCATTATTGGGTTGGCTTAGTTTCAAGGGACATCTTTCTATATCCAGCCAATTAGGAGCTATGAGGAGGCTTGTGATCCTCTATGATGTAAGCTCTGAGGGGAGAGTGGGTCTTTGTACATGGATAACACCAGGAGTCAAGTCTTTCTGGCACGAGCTGGCCTTGCCTCTGTTTACCATGTAAGGTTTTAGCGTGCCATTGAGCTTCTGGGTCTCACTGGACAACTAACGGCAGTCACTAAGGTACACACAGGTTTGAGACTGAGCTCAAGCACTGGTGCAGCGCTTGACCCACAGCGTCTCAAGTGGTAGCTCTTGTGTCCAGGAGTAGTTCAGAGATATTTCCTCATGTGGCTGATGGCAAGACTCCTGGCTTTTGTCAGTTTCCTTTTGGTCCTGCTATCAAGGTTACTCTGTGTGTTTATTTTGTGCTATCTCTAAATACACCATTCACTTATAAAACCTATTGTTAGGGTCACAGCAAGGCAAGCCCATAGACCCCCTTCCCCATTGTCCCCTGCTAAGCTGAGCTCACAGCAAAAGCAGCCTCATGGGCACCTGGGTTCAGGGACATGGCTGTCCCTGGCTCTCAAATGCAGGATGGTGACCCAATTAAGCAGGATGTTAGCACTTAAGAACCAAGAGGCAGTTTTTCTTAGAATAGCACCTGGCTACCTGCAAACGCCATACATAACCCCTGCAGTCTGTAAGCCAGGCTGCTACCTTCACTGCCTATGGTGAGACAGGCAGCCAGCCTGGCAGGTTGAAATAAACTTGCTAAACCTGACCCTGGGTCTGCCTGTCCATCCTTTCAGAGGACCTTAGACCTATAAGACAGTGTTATCATATGAAGGATAACACATAACACTGTGTAAAACCCAGATTGACATCAAACTCTGAGCAATGTTGAACTTTGAGACTCAGATATCAGTGACTCAGATGTTAGCTTTGAGGAGTTTTTTTTTCTTTTTTTTCTCTCCCTTCTTTCCTTTGGAGACAGTCTTGCTCTGTTGCCCAGGCTGGAGTTCAGTGGTGCCATCTCGGCTCACTGCAACCTCCACCTCCTGGATTCAACCAATTCTCCTGCCTCAGCCTCCCAAGTAGCTGGGACTACAGGTGCCTGCCACCATGCCTGGCTAATTTTTGTATCTTTAGTAAAGATGGGGTTTCATCATATTGGCCAGGCTTGGTCTCGAACTCCTGACCTTGTGATCTACCCGCCTCGGCCTCCCAAAGTGCTGGGATTACAGGCATGAGCCACCGTGCCCGGTGAAGAGTTCTTTCCTGCCCACAGCCTGAACAAACTCCATCAAAATGAGATTGGTTTCAACCCCTTATAAACCAGACTAGGTTTCACGGTCAACACTGGCTGCTGGGAGCTGAGCAAGTTGGTGGTGGTGAGGGTCACAGCAGAGAATGCATGTTGTCTACACAAGCCTGCATTTCTCCCTGTTGGTTTTGCCTTCCCTGGTTTCATCTTAAGTTTTTTGGTTTGTCTTTCCTGTCCCACAGTGTGAACGTCATGAACACACAGGATCCACCTGTGCTTCGGCCAGCGATGTATTGGAACTGTGCAGAATAGCACCTGGCACGGGGTCAGGACTCAAACGTTTGGGGAATTGTATTGAGTCTGGGTTCATGCTACCTGGTTCTCTCCAGCAAAGCCTCCGAACTGGGTTACTGGGAGGAGCTTGTCATAGTAAGGTCATAAACTTATCCAAACTGAAGATGGGAAGCCCTCACATTGTAAGAAAGCCTTAAGACCACAGAAATCTTGAACTTGGCAAGAGAGGGACCAGAATGATCAGATCCACCTGGTCAGCTAACAGTAAGGTGGTTACACTAGACAGAACGTTGGGCTATCAGAAGTCATGGTTTTACTCCCAGAAGTGCAAACCGGTTGCTGGGCACGGTGGCTCATGCCTGTAATCCCAGCACTTTGGGAGACTGAGGCAGGTGGATCATGAGGTCAGGAGTTCAAGACCAGCCTGGCTAACATGGTGAAACCCTGTCTCTACTAAAAATACAAAAATTAGCTGTGCATGGTGGCTCATGCCTGTAATTCCAGCAACTCCGGAGGCTGAGGCAAGAGAATTGCTTAAACCAGGACCCGGGAGTTGGAGGTTGCAGTGAGCCAAGATCGCACCATTACACTCCAGCCTGGGCCACAGAGCGAGACTCCATCTCAAAAATTAAAAAAAGGTGCCAACTGGCTGCCACGTGGCCTTCAGCACATCCTTTTTTCCCCCCACCCCACTAACCTGGCATTTCCTTCTTGTTTGGCCCTTGGTAAGTTGTTCTTGGTTGAAGATCTTCTGGTGAATGTACTGCAAGAAAAAAAGAAAACGGCAGACTGGGGTCAATGAAGTCATAGTAATTCCCCAACCCAAGGTTAAGAATCTCCCGTGCCCAAATTCTGGAGGGAACCAAGACAAACCTCAGGATCTCGGCCCATAATGGTGACAATGGAGTCGGACCTTCCTGGGCCAGCAGCACACTGAAGAACAGAGACTTACAAAGAATTCTCTGGCCCCAGTTTTGCTGGATGGCCTTGGGCAAGTCACATGATGAGGTGAGTTATGGTGATTAAGTGTTTCTTTTCAGGAGTCCTTCTCAAAACCTGTCCTGAATGCCACACCCAGTTAGTCAAAGACTCACTCGACGCCTGTGAGTTATCCAAATACAGGTGCCCTCAACTTACAAGGTCCAACCTTGGCTACCCATCCCCCAATCTACTTCACAAAATATCCCTTCCATGGGGTGAGGTCATGGAACCCCATCCGCCCAGTTTATCATGCCAGAAACACGGAGACCACTCATGACACTGTCTTCTCTCTGCATTTAGTTCTTAGGAACTGTCTTGTATGCTTCTGAAGCATCTTCCATTTCTACTTGTCTCTCTGCCATCATCCTATTCTAACCCACCTTTATTTCCCTCATGGCCAAGACCTGAAACTTCTCCCCACATCTCTCCAACACTCCCTCCTGGGTCACTCTGCACTTTCCAACAGTGCCGAAATAAAAATGATTATTTCTACTATCAACTCTTTAAAGTTATTTAATTCCTTCTATTTGCAATTACAAATATTTTCTCTCTTTGAGACAGAGTCTTGCTCTGTCACCAGGCTGGAGTGCAATGGCACGATCTCAACTCACTGCAACTTCTGTCTCCTGGGTTCAAGCAATTCTTCTGTGTCAACCTCCCAAGTAGTTGGGATTACAGGTGGCCACCACAACACCTGGCTAGTTTTTTGTATTTTGGTACAGATGGGTTTTCATCATGTTGGCCAGAATTGTCTCGACCTCCTGACCTCGTGATCCACCTGCCTAGGCCTCCCAGAGTGCTGGGATTACAGGTGTGAGCCACTGCACCTGGCCTATTACAACTATTTTCAAGATGCTGTGTTACCTGACTTGTATCCCTCCGTCTTCACCTCCTCATTCTCCATGGCCAGCCAAGCCCTCTGCTAAAGGCTTTGAAATGCCCCTACTTTATGCTCACAATATTTTTCTCTATCATGATCAGGCAAATTGGCCAACTTTTTTCCTTCATTCATCTCGGCCTAAAAGCTCATTCCTTCCAGGAAGTGACTGTAGACTTCCCTCTCATCTGGAATAGGAACTCTAAGACATTTTTATGTATACTTTTTTTTTTTTTTTTTTGGAGACAGAGTCTCACTCTGTCACCCAGGCTGGAGTGTACAGGCTCCATCTTGACTCACTGCAACCTCTGCCTCCTAGGTTCAAGCGATTCTCCTACCTCAGCCTCCCACGTAGTTGAGTTTACAGGCAAGCACCACCACGTCAGGCTGGTTTTTGTATTTTTAACAGAGATGGGGTTTCACCATGTTGGCCCAGGCTGGTCTTGAACTCCTGACCCTAAGTGATCCACCCACCTCAGCCTTCCAGAGTGCTGGGATTACAGGCATAAGCCACCTCCACCTGGCCTGTACCATCCATTTTTTAAAGTTGCCCATTTCTTTCTACCTCATGGAAAGCTGCGAATCTCTGGCACTTGACATATGAGAATTTAAACATGTGCCATGGTAGATGAACGTTAAACCATGAAACTGATCTTTGCCACTTATTAGCCCGTGAACTTGGCCAAGTGATGTAACGTAGAAGATTCTGTATTGTGGCTTCAGCCACCAGGAGTCCACTTCATTGGCGGGGTTGGGGGGGGGAGTTGAGTCAGTGGTGGGGTGCATGACAGTTTTAGTGCAGTGCTGACTTGATGAACCCCAGTTCTCATTCCTATGCCCTCTCTTTCTGTGAATAATACCAACATGCCCTGCACACGGGGCCTCTTCCAAGTTCAGAACAGAGTGTGCTTCAAGTTCTTTGCAGCTAAAACTGCTGAGCTGCATC
Source organism: Sapajus apella (assembly GCF_009761245.1). Lineage (NCBI taxonomy): Eukaryota > Metazoa > Chordata > Mammalia > Primates > Cebidae > Sapajus > Sapajus apella. The sequence continues at coordinate 2,517,100 of NW_022437075.1, forward strand.
CAGATGATTGATGAGCAGGCATGCCACCCCTTTTGAGACAGAATCTCACTCTGTTACCCAGGCTGGAGTTCAATGGTGCGATCTCAGCTCCCTGAAACCTCTGCCTCCCAAGTTGAAGCAATTTTCCTGCCTCAGCTTCCCAAGTAGTTGGGATTACAAGCACACATCACCATGCCCGGCTATTATTTTGTTTTTAATAGAGACATGGTTTCACCATGTTGGTCAGGCTGGTCTCAAACTCCTGACCTCAGGTGATCCACCCACCTTGGCCTCCCAAAGTGCTGGGATTACAGGCATGAGCCACAGCGCCCAGCCCACACCCATATTTGTAGGGCCAATTCAGGGGCTCTGTCAAGGAATTTGTTTTCAGTCTGGAGTTGAAGAGATTCTCCAGATAAAAGTAGTACTTTTTTTTTTTTTTTTTTTAAATAACCTTTCTCCTCAATACCCTAAAATAATCACAGAATCTGATCTGAACTCTTGCTGCAATAAGGACACCAACAATCTAAGTAAGACTGAGCCACAGATCAGCACCTGGAACCCGAGTCCTCCGCCCCATGACCAAGCTCAAGACCTGCCCGAACAACTATCAGTGTTCTCAATAACCCAGTGAGGTCCTTAGCCAGTTTCCGTGCATTGCATTAGCGAAATTCTGCAGTGGCACATACAGTATCACGTTTCCTATTCCGAGATGTGGGAACCAAGGGTCAGAACAGGAGACGTTCCCAACGTCTGACGACTGACCCGTGTTAACTCTGGAGCTTAAGCTCAGTACAGACACTTCAAATCCTTTGAACTCCAATGGGAGTCCGCATGGGTGGAGTCGTTGTCTACCCATTCCTCCCTCCTCCTTCATTTTACAGGCTAGGACCAATGTCCAGCCAATGATGATGACACACAGCAGAGGTGTGACCACCCGACTACAGAACAATGAGCCTTCCCTGTTCCCACGAGAATCTGAAACCACCTCCCCTCCCCTGCCCTTGACTTGCCTCAAGTGGCACTTACTTTTCATGTCATCCCTTGCTTTCTCGGAGAGTGTTCGCAGGTTCATAGTTTCAAAGATGCTAATGGATGTGGACCAGGCAAGCGACCTTCCGTAATACTCATGCAAGAGGAGTGCCAGGCATTCCACATTGGCATTCTCTATTTCAGACTGTGGAATAGTGCATGTGGTCGATTCTGAAGATATCTTCTTGAGCAAATTCTTAAATGTCTGAAATTCTTCTTTGTCTAGCTCATCAAGACACCACTGCAGTCCGTAGCTGGAAAAGGTGAGCAGTTTGTTTTCTTCCATGTTGATACGAGGCTGAAAATTCAGGGTTTGGTGGCGGAAGCGGATTCTTTGGTAATATGGGGCAGGTAGGATCTGTGGAAACAGTGTCAAGACTCAGAAGAGGAGTTTGCAGCAAATTCTCAAGTTAATACAACTCATGTCAATCACCTCACTAATGAACAGACTTCACTCTTCCTTTTCAATTCTTCATGGACAAACATTGATTGCCACAGTACCTGTTTATCCTGTTACTGGAACATCAGCGCTGGGTATTTTGTGGTCTGTACCCTCAGTTCCCAAAGAGCATCTTAGAATAAAATTTGACATGCATGTCACAGATGCTCTTGGCCACTACATTATACTCAAATGCCGGCAATGGCCAGGCGCAGTGGCTCACACCTGTAATCCCGGCACTTTGGGAGGCTAAGGCAGGTGGATCACCTGAGGTCAGGAATTCGAGACCAGCCTGGCCAACATGATGAAATCCCATCTCTACTAAAAATACAAAAAAAAAAAAAATTAGCCAGGCGTGGTGGTGCATGCCTGTAATCCCTGTTCCTTGGGAAGCTGAGGCAGGAGAATCACTTGAACCCGGAAGGCAGAGGTTGCAGCGAGGCGAGATTGCACCATTGCACTGCAGCTTGGACAACACGAGCAAGACTCCATCTCAAAAAGCAAACAAAAAATCCTGGCAAAGAGATTCCTATCCATTACTAATAATCAGTTACAGGGTTCTTAGCTAAGTTGATTTCTGTTGCACCTGTAAAGGCTGAGTTCCATAAACACAGTTAAACAGTCTTGATGTAACAATAAACTAACACTTGAAAGTCATATCTGATAGGGGGCTTATATCTAGATAATATAAATACATTAACAGGGAGACAAATAACCCAGTTTAACATGGGCAAAGGGTCTGAACATCCATTTCTCCAGAGTGCAACGCAAATGGCTAACGACCACAGGAAAAGGTTAGCGTTGTAACTCACCGTCAGGACTGACTTCCTCCCTCCCTGCCTGCCAACTCGTTTTACAGGTACACATTCAGGACCTGTGCTATGAATACTTCTCAAAGTGCTCTCCAATCCTGGTCCATGACGACGTCAAAATGTAGCACTTGTTACAAGGCCCCAGCAGTAATTCCTAAATCTCTCAAATTTCCTTTTTTAACCATCATAAAAGCTCTATAAATAGCAACAACCAGTACTAGTCGGTCAGTTTGAACAAATCTGGTCTTCACCAACCATTACCTGGTGGTAGAGGACAAAGCAATTCAAGGAAGGCCGTGTAATGAAATGTTTTAAAGGCTCAAGTAGGCGGCAGCTTATCATTTTCTGAGGGGCACTATTGGCGGGAGGCCACCCTTGTGACGTCTGTGGATTTACAGCAGTTTTTGAGCTAGACTTGCAGATACATGGCGCGGCCCTGGCATGTCACCTCCCCGGTACTGGAGGCATCATCCCACCAAGGTAAAGATCAGCCTGCAAGGGGCAGGTCCCGTTAACACTGACGGTTGTTTTGCTCCCTCAGACAGGGCACCTGGTTTACGCTCCTTGGACCTGCAGGTACAAACTTGTCCCCAGTCGTTACCACCTGTCTTTCCTTCTGCCTACCCTTGTTTCCATGGGAAAGTTTTAAGATGGGCTAAGATTAACTTAATCATCAGAGTCAGAAGATAAATTATAAATTACACAAAAGTATTTATAGAAGGATTAACCTGGGAGACAAGACCTTAGGGATGCCATAATAGCTAAAATCTATTTAATAAGCTCAAGTTCGTTTATTTTTTGAATCTCACTCTGCCACTGGGCTGGAGGGCAATGGTGCCATCTCCACTCACCACAGCCTCCACCTCCCAGGTTCAAGTGATTCTCCCATCTCAGCCTCCTGAGTAGTTAGGATTACAGGCATGCACTACCACGCCCAGCTAATTTTTGTAGTTTTAGTAGAGACGTGGTTTTACTATGTTGACCAGGCTGGTCCCGAACTCCTGACCTTGCGATCCGCCTACCTCAGCCTCCCAAAGTGCTGGGAATACAGGCGTGAGCCACCACGCCCGGCCTCAAGTTTTGTTTTTGTTTTGTTTTGTTTTGACTCAGTCTTGCTCTGTTGCCCAGGCTGGAGTACAGTGGCATAGTCACGGTTCACTGCAGCCTTGAACTCCTGGGTTGAAGCAATCTTCTCGCCTCAGCCTTCCTAGTAGCAGGAGCCATGGGCTTGTACTGCACGTTTTTTTTTTTTTTAAATAAAGTAGAGACAAGTTCTCACTATGTTGCTCAGGCTGGCTTCAAACTCCTGGGCTCAAGTGATCCTCTTGCCCTGGCCTCCCCAAGTGTTGGGATTGTAGGCATGTGCTACTGTGCCCAGCCAAGTGCGAGTATTTCTAGCCCTGTTCTGACTCAGTAATTTAATACAATTTAAAAGATGAGGTGACATACGTGGGCACAACTGTTTCCTGGGATATAGGAAACAGGTTATCACAAATAACTTCTCTATAGGAAGGGTCTCTAAAAAGAGCTGAAAAGTGGTATTCCCTGCACAACTGCCGTGGGTTGACCAACTTCCTGGAGAGGCTAAGATGGCTTTTTCCTGCCTGGCTTCATTTTCTTTCTACCCCAGTAGAGTTCTGCTCCAATGCATTGCTAGTAACACTGCAGCAGACAGCAGCGAGGGCAGGGGATTAGGTCCATGTGTCATGGTACCGAGGCCCAGGGTCAGTTTCCTCACAGGTGACTCAATTCTAAGAGGCTGTAGACTCCTGTGGCGATTCTCAGAGCTGAGTGGCAGCTCCAAGCTCAAGCCCTTCCACAACCTTTGTGATACATCCCCATGGAAAGTAACTCAACATCTAAGGATGGGATCTCTCCTCTGGAAGCTGGAAATCAGAGAATCTACCTCTTCAAGGGTTATCGTGGGGTTTCAGTAAGGCGACAAGTGAGCCGGTCAGAAGGGCTGGCACAGAGCATGCATGTGGACCCTGACCACCAACTACGCGAAAGCTCCTGCCAGACCCAGACCTCCTGAGCAGAAGAGTCTGTTACGTAACAAGCACCCAGGTTTAAGAGGCTACTGGGATCGTGTTTAGATTTAGGATCTCAATTGTGTGGATTCTAACACAATCAAATTCATAGCAGCAGAGAGTAGAAAGGTGGTTGCCAGAGACTGGGGAAAAATATGGGGAAACAGTGTTGGTGAAAAGGCACAAACATGTTTCAGTGAGATCAGAGAAATGAGTTTTGGGATCTCCTATACAGCATGGTGACCGAGTTAATAATGCTGCATCTAATCTGCCGTGGAATTCAAGAAAAGACGTATTATTAATCTATGCTCCAAAGTGGCTCAAAGTAGATTTTAAACATTCTCACCGCAAAAAGTAACTGAGGTGATGGACATGTTAGCTTTTTTTCTGCAAGGTATACATATATCAAAACATCACATTGTACCCCGCAAATATACACAATTATTGTCAATTAAAAATAAATGTGGATTTAGGATTTGCTTCAATTTGTGAAGGTGCAGGTGAGGGTAAAGTATTCGTGTGTGTGTGTGTGTGTGTGTGTGTGTGTGTGTGTGTGTGTGTGTATATGTATATATATTTTTTGGAGACAGAGTCTTACACTGTCACCCAGGCTGGGGTGCAATGGCACAATCTTGGCTTACTACAACCTCTACATCCCAGATTCAGTGGTTCTCCTGTCTCAGCCTCCCGAGTACCAAAATACCAAATACCACCTGTCACCATGCCCCACTAATTTTTTATATTTTTAGTAGAGATGGGGTTTCACTATGTTGATCAGGCTGGTCTCAAACTCCTGACCTTGTGATCCACTCACCTTGGCCTCCCGAAGTGCTGGGATTACAGGCATGAGCCACCACACCCGGCCTCATATATGTCTATTTTTAAAGACAGGTCCCACTCCGCCCCAGGCTGGAGTACGAAGACTTTCACAGCTCTCCACAGCCTTGAACTGGGCCCAAGTGATCTTTCCGCCTCAGATTCCCAAGTAGCTGGGACTACAGGTGCAGACTACCACACCAGGTTTCTTCTATTTTTATAATTTTAGAATGTCTGAAATTCAGGACAGAGATAAGAGAAATCTAATCAGATCTTTGGAATGCTACTTAATTTCACTGGAAGAGGCAAGGTCTCCATTAACCTACCCACCCTCCAGGAAAAGATGTTTGATTCTGTGCTACCATGGTTGTTTTATGATAAAAGCATTTCTAAGAGTAGATGGTACTTCTTGCCCCTACCTCCAACGCTCATAATAAAGAAAAAATATATACCTTCAATGGATGTATAAATAGTATCAACAGAAACACTTTACAAACTAGGACTAGATACCTTTCAAATTAGATTTTTTTTTTTTTTTTAAATAAGTTAGAGTCTCGCTCTGTCACCCAGGCTGGAGTGCAGTGATGCGATCTCAGCTCATTGCAACCACTGCCTCCTGGGCTCAAGTGATCTTACGGCCTCAGGCTCCTGAGTAGCTGGGATTACAAGTGTCTGCCACCACACCCAGCTAATTTTTTGGTATTTTATTCAAAGTTTTTGGTATTTTTGGTAGAGATGAGGTTTTACCATGTTGGCCAGACTGGTCTCCAACTCCTGTCCTCAAATGATCTGTCTACCTCAGCCTCCTAGAGTGCTGGGATTACAGGCATGACCACGCCCAGCCACCTTTTAAACTTTTAAAATAACTTACATCAATTCTTCCAACTATTCCGAGAGCTGAAGGGGAAAGAATTCTTCCTAACTCATTCTATGAGCCAAGCACTGTCCTTACACCAAAACCAGACAAGGACACGCAGAAAAGAAAACTAGAGGCCAGTATCTCTCATGAACATAGATACAAAAATCTTCAACGAAATTCTAGCAAACCAAATCTAAGATTACATCAAGAAGATCATTCACCATAATCAAGGGGGATTCATCTCCGGGATGCAAGGATGGTTCCTCATGTGTACATCAATAAATGTAATACACCATATCAGCAGAATTAAGAACGAAGACCACATAATCATCAAGGCATGCAGAACGAGACTTTAATTCAACATCGCTTTATAGTAAAACCCAGAAGAAACCTAAGTCAGAACAATGATGGCAACATGTAAACAGACGTGGCGGCTCATGCCTGTAATCCCAGCACTTTGGGAGGCTGAGGCGGGTGGATCACCTGAGGTCAGGAGTTCAAGACCAGCCTGACCAACATGGTGAAACCCTGTCTCTACTAAAAATATAAAAATTAGCTGGTCATGGTGGTGCATTCCTGTAATCCCAGCTACTCAGGAGGCAGAGGTTTCAGTGAGCCGAAATGGTGCCACTGCACTCCTGCCTGGCCAACAGAGTGAGACTCCGTCTCAAACAAACAAACCTGCAGAATGGGACAAAATATTTGCAAAAGAATAATCTGGCAAAGGCCTAATACCCAGAATATACAAGGAACCCGACGAACTATATAGCAAAATTCCCACTAAGCCATTTAAAAAGTGGGCAAAAACCTGAACAGACATTTCTCAAAAGACACACAAATGGCCAACAGACATGCGAACAAATCCGACATTACTCATACCACAATCTCACTGTGGCTGCAATTTGCATTTCCCTCCAGTTAGAATGGCTATTATGAAAAAACACGAAAAATAAATGCTGGCAAGGACGCAGAGGAAAAACTTCTTTCCACTGTTCGTGGAAATGTAACAGGACAGCCACTATGGAAAACAGTGTAGAGGTTTCTCAAGAAACTGCAAATAGAATTATTAATACCTTATGATCCAGCAATCTGGTCATTCACCCCAAGCATGTCAAAGGCATGTCTGTGCTTCTGTGTGCACCATCCCTCTATTCATAGTAGCTGAGACGTGTAGTCCACCTAAGTGTTCAACAGACAAATGGAAAGAGAAAACGTGGTACACAAGGGAACACTCAGCCTTCAAAATATCCTGCCACATGTGGCAACATGGATGAGCCTACAGTTCACTGTGGGAGACAAAATAAACCAGGCACAGAAAACTAAATACTATGTGTTTTTACTCACATGTGGGTATGAGTGAAACTGAGCAAATGGGCCACGCACAGAATGAGGGGATAGAATTGTGGGTATTAGGGGCCGGGGAGGAAGGGGGGGATGCTTCATGGAAACAGATTACAGGTAGGCAGGAGAAATGAATGCAGGTGTTCTGCAGCACTGTAGGTGAATATGGTTGACTTACTGTCTTTTTTTGAGATGGAGTTTTGCTCTTGTTGCCCAGGCTGGAGTGCAATGGCGCGATCTCAGCTCACTGCAGCCTCCGCCTCCTGGGTTCAAGTGATTCTCCTGCCTCAGTCTCCCCAGTAGCTGGGATTACAGGCACAGGACACCACACCTGGCTAATTTTGTATTTTTTGTAGAGTCAGGGTTTCTCCGTGTTGGTCAGGCTGGTCTCAAACTCCCGACCTCAGGTGATCCACCCACCTCAGCCTCCCAAAGTGCTGGGATTACAGGCACGAGCCACCATGCCCGGCCTTGTCTATTCTCAAAAAGCTAGAACAGAGGACAGTGTTCACAACACAGATGTTTGGGGTAATGAATATGCTAAGTATCCTGATTTGATCATGACACATTTTATATGAGTATCAAAATACCACTCTCCCTCAATATGTACCATTATATGTCAATTAAAATAAAGGAAAAACTGCAGCAAATAGATCTATATTTGACAAAGATTAGAGATCAGCAAATCTCCCAAAAGGAGCCACATATCTTAGGCTTTGGGGACCATTTGCTCTGCGACCACTACTTAGCTGCTGCTGTGGTGTGAAAGTAGTTGTAGACAATGTGTCAACAAAGGAGAAAAGTTGTGTTCTAATAAATCTTTATTACAAAATGGGCAATGGGCTGGATTTGACACACAAGCCCTACAGAGAATCCCATGAAAATGTTAGCTGTCATCGGCTGGGTCAGTGGCTCACGCCTGTAATCCCAACACTTTGGAAGGCTGAGGTAGGTGGATCACAAAGTTAGGAGTTTGAGACCAGCCTGGCTAACATGGTGAAACCCTGTCTCAACTACAAATACAAAAAAAATAATTAGCCAGGCACAGTGGTATATGCCTGTTAGTCTCAGCTACTTGGGAGGTTGAGGCAGGAGAATTGCCTGAAGCCAGGAGGTGGAGATCGCGCCACTGCACTCCAGCCTGGGTGACAGGGCAAGACTCCATCTCAAAAATTAAAAAAAGAAGGTTAGCTATTATTAAAAACAGATGCTTCCAAGTCTTTGCTATTGTCAATAGTGCCACAGTGAACATACGTGTGCGGGCATGTGTATACCTATGTAACAATCCTACACGATCTGCTCATGTACCCCAGAACTTAAAGAATAGAACAAAACAAAAACAGGTGCTTTTGAGGTTGCAGAAAAAAGGGAACACCTATACACTTTTAGTGGGAGTGTAAATCAGTTCAACCATTCTGGAAAGCAGTGTGGTGATTCCTCAAAGAGCTAAAAGCACAAGTAGCATTGGGCCCAACAATCCCATTACTGGGTGTGTATATATGTATACACACACACACACACACACACACACACACACACACACACACACACACAGAGATGAACACAAATCATTCTCCCATAAAGACACATGCACATAAATGTTCACTGCAGCACTGTTCACGATATCAAAGACATGGAGTCAACCTAAATGCTCATCAATGACAGATTGAATAAAGAAAACATACTACATACACACCACGGAATACTATGCAGCCATAAAAAAAGAATGAGATCATGTCTTCTGTGGTAACATGGATAGAGCTAAAGGCTACCATCCTTAGCAAACTAAGACAGGAACAGAAAACCAAATACCACATGTTCTCACTTATAAGAGGGAGCTAAGTAACACATGGACACAAAAAGGGGAAAACAGCCACTGGGGTCTACCTGAGGGTGGAGGATAGGAGGAGGGAGGGGAGCAGAAAAAGTAATTACTGGGTCCTGGGCTTAACACTTGGGTGATAAAATAGTCTGTACAGCCAACCCCCATGACACAAGTTTACCTATCTAACAAGCCTTCACATGTACCCCCAAAACTAAAAGTTAAAGAATGTTAGCTGTCAGCACTTCTGTTCAGTTTTGTACTCTCTTCTTTATACCTGATGTTCCATTATTTATATTACCTATATGTATGCCTAATAAAGAAATTACTTGAACTATTTAAATTATATGCAGTTATTAAATTGGGCTAGTAATAATTTTAGCTATAAAATCCCACACTAAATAACCAGTTAAAAAACATGAGATCAGATGAACAGCAGCAAAAGGTTAAAAAAAAAAAGTGTATAGAATTTAGCAAAGCAGTGTATCTGCTTTGACAGCTTTAAAAGGCTTCTGTTAGATAAAAACCTTGACATGGTGAGACAGAAAGCAGATTTCCAACACATCAATGATCCTCCATCAGGGTAGTATCATCCAAGAAGTCCTGATATTTTTTTCCCCATTTATTTATTTTATTGCATTTTAGGTTTTGGGGTACATGTGAAGAACATGCAAAATTGTTGCATAGGAACACACGTGGCAGTGTGATTTGCTGCCTGATGATATTTTTTTAAGAGGACAAGAAGCTCAGTAACTTTTCTATAAAAAGCCAAAACAAGACAACAGAATTCTAAAAAGAATTATATTCACTCTCCTGATGTTTAGGCTGGACTTTTACATTCTAAGAAAGAAGGTCACCGTTTCCTGGGGCCTCACACAGATGTGCTAAAATTTGAAATATTTATGTTAATCCCTCCATTTAGCCCCCAGTGAGCAAATGGAATTGGAGGTCTCAGGTGAATGGTATAAATGACACATGATGACCGATTAATTCAATGCAGTACCCTCCCCACTCAAGAAAAACAAAACTTTAAAGTCCCCCTAAAAAAAACTGCTACAAATAAATTTGAGACTATGACAAAGAATGCATTACTTTAAATAAAGAGCTCTCCCAACCCATGATCAATAGCTCAGCATATTAAAAGGTTTTTTTTTGTGATGGAATTCTGCTCTTGTTGCCCAGGCTAGAGTACAGTAGTGTGATCTCGGCTCACTGCAACCTCCACCTCACAGGTTCAAGTGATTCTCCTGCCTCCACCTCCACAGTAGCTAGGATTACAGACGCCCACAACCACACTTAGCTAGTTTTTGCATTTTTAGTAGAAACGGGGTTTTGCCATGTTGATCAGGCTGGAATTGATCATCTGACCTCACATGATCTGTGCTGGGATTACAGGCATAAGCCACTGTGCCCAGCCTATGAAAATGATGAAGAATTAAGAAACTGCATAAAACATTTGTAATCCCAGCAATTTAAAAGCCTAAGGCAGGTGGATCACCTGAAGTCAGGCGTTCAAGACCACCCTGGCCAACATGGTGAAACCCTTTCTCTACCAAAAATACAAAAGTTAGCAGGGCGTGATAGTGCACACCTTTAATCCCAGCTACTCTGGAGGCTGAGGCAGGAGAATTTCTTAAACCTAGGAGGAGGTTGCAGTGAGCCAAGCACACACCACTGCCCTGCAGCCTGGGTTAGAGAGTAAGATGCCGTCTCAAAAAAACAAAACCAAACCAAACAGCATGACTTTTAAATATACTTAAAAAAACAATTACTGATAATATAAATAAGAGCCAAAATGATGCACCACGTTTGACATGTGAGGCTGATGCCCACCATGGTTGCCTGGACCCTGCTGTGCTATGGGTGAAGGAAAAAGTGCTTCTACGTTAGCCGAAGTGTAAATGGGTGCCATCTTTTTGAAGAGTACTCTGGCAATATGGATTCATTTTAAACACAAATATTACACCCAGCCTTGCTCAAAACAGCGAGACTGAAGACCATGTAGGAGTCGATTAATAACAGGTGCATTAATTTACGCACCAAAGTACCCTGCATCCTTAAAAAGGCCTGACAATCAGCGCAGAAAAGCGCCCCCATCTGGAAGGCGCTTAACACCACACACGTGCACAGAACATCTTTGGGTGATGAGCAGAAAATAGGGAGGAGACACCCAGTGGGGCAGAGAAGGACTCACTTCACTCCAGACCTTCTCGTATTGCAGCTCTTTCAAAGTAATACTGAAAAAGGCCAGACGCACGGCTCAGACCTGTCATGCCAGCACTTCGGGAGGCCGAGGCAGGCGCATCAACTGAGATCAGGAGTTTGAGACCAGCCTGGCCAACATGGTGAAACCCGTCTCTACCAAAAATACAAACTTAGCTGGGTGTGGTGGTGGGTGCCTGTAATTTCAGCTACTTGGGAGGTTGAGGCAGGAGAATTGCCTGGACCTGGGAGATGGAGGTTACAGTGAGCCGAGATCGGGGATCTGAAATTGCCACTGCACTCCAGCCTGGGCAACAGAGGGAGACTGTCAAAAAAACAAAAACCCCAAATCACCAAATTAATACTAAAAAGTACAACCCATTAAAAAGTCATTTTAATAGAAGCTAAGTAGACACAAATGAATCTCACCGAGACAATTGAGTGTTCTTACCACTACCCATCCATGGAAGACCAAAAGAGCAGGTCCACGTGTTACTGATGATGGAACACTGAAGTTGATGTGCTGTGTTGCTTAAAATAGAACCGTGGCAAGAAATTAAGTTTTTCTACACATTCCAGTATTTAGGGACAATATTGACCATTGGCAAATGGAAAAATACTTTTTGAGCACATGTTAAAAAGCTTACATCCTAACCACGGAACAATTAAAATATTCTAGTTTTTCTCCCCCTCTAGGTCAACATAAACCACCTGGATACATAGAAATTGAAACAAAACACAGAAGACAAAGACTCTCAACTTAGGCAATGAAATTAAGAAGCGAAGTTTAAAAGAATTAATTTCAGATTGTCATATCGAAACGCTATCTAAATACATGTAATTTAAACTAAACATTTGCCTTACCACACTACACAATCTTCTAAAGGGGTTGGAGGACCAAGAAGAGAACCAGGGCTGTAAAAAACAATGAAAACCTCAGGGGTGGGTAAGGAAATCAGTATGGTGTAGGGATGGGGGTTTTATTTTTAGGATGAGGTTATTGAGCAAGTTCGTATGTTCAGAGCTCAGAATAAAGGTAGAAGCAGTAAGAAGACAATGAAGACTCTTGTCTATCTCCTGCCTTAGGTGACGCATAGCATTTCATTTAAACTATTTTTATTTTTTTCCCATTTATTTATTTTATTGCATTTTAGGTTTTGGGGTACATGTGAGGAACATGCAAGATCGTTGCATAGGTGCACACGTGGCAGTGTGATTTGCTGCCTTCCTCTCCATCACCTACATCTGGCATCTCTCCCCTTGCTATCTTTCCCCAGCTCCCCACCCCCCACCGTCCCTCCCCTATTTCCCCCCAACTGACCCGTGTGTAGTGCTCCCCTCCCTATATATATATTTTTTCTTCTTGAGACAGAGTCTTTCTCTGTCTCCCTGGCTGGAGTGCAGAGGCGTGATCTATGCTCACTGCAGCCCTCACCTCCCAGGTTCAAGCAATTCTCCTGCCTCAGCCTCCCGAGCAG
>NW_022437075.1:2530009-2605787 GCF_009761245.1 Sapajus apella
AAAGAGTAGAGACGGGGTAACACCATGTTGGCCAGGCTGATCTCGAACTCCTGACCTCAGGTAATCCACCCGCCTTGACCTCCCAAAGCGCTGGATTACAGGTGTGAGCCACCATGCCCGGCCTCACATAGCATATTGATTTACAAAGAGCATCACCCTCCTCACTCCAGAGTTCAAAGCTGAGGTTCTGTGATGCTGACTCGGTTTCTCAGTCTTATGGGAAGGTGCTTTAATGCATACGTGATTATAATGCCCCATGTTTCCCCGTCGTCACAGAGTGGATACTAATCAATCAGCCCCAAGAGAAAGGTGACTGGGTGGACTACAGCTCAGGCATAAGGACGAATTGGGGATAGGCACGGTCACTTTCTCCTGTGGGGTTGGTGGGTGAGGAGGAGTTGGGGCGAATTATCCGAGTCCAGGCAGGACTGCAGCTGGAGCGAGGTAAAGGCAGGCTGGTGGTTGAGGCGATTTTCTGAGGAGGAGTGACTTACCTAAGTTTGCACTTCGTCTCTACGCTTTCTCTACAGACCTCACCTCGCCCACAACACCCTTCTACACAGGTGTCCTGAATGATGAGAAAGAAGCAGTTAAGATTATAGGGCTTGAAGCCTCAGACCCAGCTTTGAATATTGACTTGCCGCTTTCTACCCTAGGCAAGCCGTTTATCTGAGGCTCAGCTTTTTTTCTTGGTAAACAGAACAAACAGCAGTCTGAAATTTATGACATTTTAATAACCAGGTTACGGGTAACATATTAGCACAATTAGCACTGTGACACCCCACCCCTCCCCCCCGCCGTGGACTCCTGCCAAACATGGACCAGATGTTAGCTAACCCTGACATTCAAGTCGCAGTACCTCCTACTCTGTACTGTATTTATTTACTTTTAAATTTTTTAAATTTGAGACAAAGTCTCACTGTCACCCAGGCTGGAGTGCAGCGGTGCAACCTTGGCTCACTGCAACCTACCCCTCCTAGGTTCAAGCGATTCTCCTACTTCAGCCTCCTGAGTCGCTGGGATTACAGACACCTGCCACCACGCCCGACTAAGTTTTGTATTTTTGTTAGAGACAAGGTTTCCCCATGTTGGCCAGGATGGTCTCAAACTCCTGACCTCAGGTGATCTGCATGCCTCGGCCTCCCAAAGTGCTTGGATTACAGGCATGAGCCACCGTGCCCGGCCCTCTGTATTTTAGAAAGTCTGGAAAGAGAGACAAACTTGCCAAAATACCCCAAGTGCATATGAGATTTCAGAGAAAGATCTTTCCAGCAAAATGGGGTAATGGGACTTTGTTCTTCAGAGGAATCTTTTGGTCCCTGGCTTTGAGCAGCCAAAAGGGAGAGAGTGGGGGAACCTAGCAAGCCCAGTAGGCAAGTACTGAGCAGCAGTGGAGAAAAAAAGCAGAAAGACCAGGGAGCAGGATGGGAGGAATACTCACCAGCTTCACTCCTCACCTCCAAGATCAGACTCTGCTTGGGGCCCATGGGCAGCCACAGAAAAAAGAAGGCCACGCCCAGCCCCACGCCCCGTGGCCGTAGTTCTCGGGGAGCGCTGTCCATTGGCTGCACCCGGCTCTCAACGACCAGCCCCGGGATCAGGTGCTCTCTGCACCTGCATGACTACTTATACAGGTGCTGCTGCTTCGGAGACGCTGCCCTTCCCCGAAGACCTGTGCTCAGGGCGCCTAGATGCTTACCGCGTTCACCTGGCTGTCCTGCAGCAATTAGTGTATGTGAGTGTGTGAGTGTGTGAGAGACAGAGTGTGTGTGTGAGGCAGTGTCTGTGTAAGAGACACAGAGTGTGTGTGAGACAGGCAGAGTATGTGAGAGAGACACAGTTTGTGTGTGTGTCTGAGACAGAGTGTGTGTGAGAGACTGTGTGTGTGAGATTGTGTGTGAGGGTATGTGTGTGAGTACGTGAGAGAGACACAGAGCGTATGTGAGAGAGAGGGGGTGTGTGTGTGAGAGAGTAAGAGAGACACAGTGTGACAGAGAACCTGTCTCAAAAGAAAAAAATTAAAGAATGCCCAATAAATGGAGAAATACACAAACTTCATGAATAGTGTTAGAAATAAAGCTTGGAGCTGTAAGGAAAAATGAGCACTTAGACAAAGGACTTTTCAGCAAAGCAAACTTGCTTCTGCAGGATGGGCTCACGTATAGAGAAATTGGTGAGAGCACGTAGAGCAAAGGAAAGCAAGAGTTATTAATAAAAAACCCCAAAGAGGTTTTTTGTGACCCTTTGCACTCAGTCCTCTACCTAAAACTCTTGGCCTCTGGCAGCCAACCACTGACCTGACTTCAAGCACTGTAGTTTTATCTTTTCTAGAATTTCATGGAGACAGAATCATGCAGTATGTAATCATCTGTGTGTGGCTCCTTGTACTAACGGCTTCTCCCCCAGGGCTGCCTGATGACTAGGTTCTGATGAACTCTCAGCAGAGGCCCAGGGGGAGCTGCACTGCAGCTGGACTTCAGCCCCACAGAACTGTGGGGTAGGAAATGAGTGTGATTTCAGCTGCTGTTTATGGTTATTCGTTAAGACAGATAGGGTTGTTGTTTTTTTTTTTTCGTGAGTTGATGTTAAATTTTATCAACTTTTTTTTTTTTTAGTTTTGCCCTGTCACCAGGCTGGAGTGCTTGGCATGAGCTCGGCTCACCGCCACCTCTGCCTCCCGGGTTCAAGTGATTCTCCTGCCACTGCCTCCCGAGTAGCTGGGATGACAGGTGCCCACCACCATGCCTGGCTAATTTTTGTATTTTTAGTACAGGCAGGGTTTCACTGTGTTGGTCAGGCTGGTCTCAAACTACCCCTGACCTCAGGTGATCTGCCCGCCTTGACCTCCCAAAGTGCACGGATTACAACTGTGAGCCACCGGCCCGGCCAACTTTTTTTTTTTTTTTTTTTGCGTCTACTGGGTTGGTCTTCCTGCATCTGAAATGGCTCCTGCCAACGTCCCTTGTGTTCTAGTTCTTTTGTGTTACTGAGGCCCCGTTGTGTTGATCTGCAGGGTCCAGCCCAGCAGTGTGTCGTGGGTGTTCTTTTGTTTTCGCAGATGATAGATCGTAGAAAAGAAAAGAAACAAGGACACAGAGATACGAGAAGACTTCAGCTGGGCTCGGGGGACCACTGCTACCAAGGAGGCAGAATCCAGCAGTGACCCCGAATGCCTGCACACACTGATGTTGATTGTGTACAGGGTAGGCGGCACGGTTGGTGAGTGACTCATCTGACGTGATTGGTAGGGGTCAAGCAAATCACATTCTTACAATACGGGGAGGCCACGTGGGCATAGTTCAGGGGGCCACGTGGGTACAACACAGAGGGCCCCTCTCTCTCAGGTGGCCCCTTCAAGGAGGGGAGGCACATGTGTCAGTATCTTTCTCTGCACTTATCAGAGAGATCAAAGGCTTTTAGGATTCCTCTATTCCTACTTCTCACAGCTTCTAAGAATTTACAAGGGAGCATTGCGTGGGAAAGTGGAACAGGAAAGTGGACGAGGATGGTGACCGTCAGAGCCCAGCACCACAGAGAGGTGTTTAAACCCCTGGATGTCTGCGGGCCGGCCCGGCCCGTGTCAGACCTTCCTCAACAGCCTCAGGGCAGTTTTCTCTGAACTCCCCAGGGAGCAGGAAATGCCCCCTCACGGCCTGCTAAGTAACGGGCGCCTTCCCAGACGCTGGCGCAAGGCTCTCACCCTCGCCTCCTGATGACTTCTCACAATGTCCCTTCAGTTCCGAATTACATTTCACCCGATTATGTCTATAAGACTAAAATGTTCCTACACCAAAGCAAAGATTAATAGAGAATGAGGTAATAAGGTTGATTATGGAACTGATTATGTGATCGAATCTAACATCTATGTGGCGTCATTTCTATAACTAAGCAATCAGTCATTTGTTACGCGGGGACAGATTGTACCTTCAGTCTCTGCTGTGGCACCTGGGCCGCTTTCTTCCTGCATGGATCTCAGCACCGGCCATCTGCAGGCACATCCTCTCATCCACTGGTCTTATTATCCCTGATGTCAACTTTGAGCTCTTGGCTAAGGCACCGTTTGCCCTGTTTCCCCCACTCTCACGTTGTGATTCACGCGTAGCGTCTGCGGAGAACCTTAAAGACTCACGAGGGTACATCGGCCTCATCTACTGGTTTCAGCACCTGCTGATGGTTTCTCTAATGCCACATTTCTTCATTTATTTGCTCACTTTTAAAGTGTGTGCTTGGTAATCTACCGTAAGGGAGCATTTTACCCTTTTCTCTATTTTAGCTACAATTAAATAGATACATTATTTATATCATTATGACTCATGGATTTTTCTTTTTTTTTTTTTGAGATGAAATTTTGCTCTTGTCACCCAGGCTGGAGTGCAGTGGCGTGATCTCGGCGCACTGCAACCTCCGCCTTCCCGGTTCAAGCGATTCTCCTGCTTCAGCCTCCTGAGTAGCTGGGATTACACGTGTGCACCACCATGCCTGGCCAATTTTTGTGTTTTTAGTAGAGATGGGGTTTCACTGTCTTGGCCAGGCTGGTCTCGAACTCCTGACCTCAGGTAATCTGCCTGCCTCAGCCTCCCAAAGTGCACGGATTACAGGCGTGAGCCACCGTGCCCAGCCAGATTTTTCATTTATTAGATTATTATTTGTTACTGGGGCAGGGTAGGTAGTGAAGGAATTAAACATGTCCTTGGGATGTGACAGCTAAGGCAACCACCCCATCAACTTAGTAAGCCTCAGTACTTGCATTGCAGCTCAGCTCAGTGAAGCCAAGCTGTCTTCATGAGGAACTTTCCCCTGTAGAGAGCGTTCGAACCTTTGTAGCGGGAAATCAGAGATTTGGAGAGGCCGGTAGGGTCGAAGGAGGATTTTATTTAACGTGATTACGGGCTTGGCGGAATTGCTTTTTAATTCTGGGCAAAGGACAAACAAAATGGGTGCCTTTTATACACCTGGGTGGTACAGGCTGACGAAGCAGAAAGCAGGTTTACAGAAGCCAGAACAAAGAGCAGTTAATTAACCGGTGACATATTTTGTGACGTACTTTACATTGGAAAAGTAACATTTGAGAAACACATTTTGCAGTTTTGAGTTTATTTGCTTTGTGACCTTGCAGCTGGTTAGCAAGAAAACCAGGAATTTTTAGATGCTTGAGAACTTTGCTAAGAATGTGGGGAGGGTAAATAAGGTCCAGTCGTTTGCAGGAAGGCAGTTATTTTGCCTTAAACAGAGCTGGGGGTGTATTATATTAAATGGCACACAACACAGCAAAATTTATTGTATAGCAACTACGAATTATAAGGTTTTCTTTTACTACTATTGCTGTTATTTAATTTCCTTCATTTTGACTTTACCTGTCCTCAAACTGAGCTTTTGCTCATTATAATAGTAAAAATTACACCTCTGGGTGGAGATTTAAGATGCTAATGAAATGTGACGTATGAACAAGTATGTACAGCTGCTGCACATGTGCGCCCAGAAGAGTGCCCAGAACATGGTGACTAGGAACGCCTCTTTCCACCTCCTTAGGAAGAATCGTGTAAAACTTCCATAAAGGGAGTCCCCCGAGCGCCAGCCTTTGCTGTGTCATCCTTATGAAAGCATGCTGTGAATTCTCTCAGAATGTCCTGTCTATTCTGCACCTAACTTGCCCACCTGCAAGGTCATAGGGCAGATAAAGCCTGAAGAATGTAAAATGTGTTTCTCAAGATGCTATTTTTAGAATATCAAGCACACCACAAGGCATGTCACAGGTTAGCTGCTGTTTGTTCTTGGTCCGTAAAGTCATTTCCTGCTTCGTCCTGTATCACAGAGATCACGTTAAATAAAATCCTCCTGCTTCCCCATCAGTGCCTCCAAGTCTCTGATTTCCCACTTCACTTTCTGGCACAAGATGTTCCAGGCCCATTCTATACATTCCCAGCACCAACTGTGGTGTAAGCTCTTTCTCTGAAGATTCTGAGTCCCTTTAATGAAGAATATGGTACTTAGAAAACAATACCTGAGCACCAGTGTGCTGTTTCTATGATACCATGGCTTCTAGATGTAAGTTTCTTTTTCATGGCTGTATAGTACTCCACTGGGTATAAGCACCATGTTTTCTCTATCCATTCATCTGTTGGTGGACAACTTAGGTTGCTTGCAAATCTTGGCTATTGTGAATAGTGCTGTAGTAAACATGGGAGTGCAGGTATCTCTTTGATTTACTGATTTCTTCGGGATACATACCTAGCAGTTGGATTGCTAGGGTGGGGTTGAGGATCCCAAATGCTCTGGCTTTTGAAATGAAATTGCTTCTGAATTGAGAAGCCAACCTGGATGATACTTGATTGCTACACTGTAAAAAGATGGATGTTTCAGAAGGAAAAAAAAAAAAACAAAAACCCACTGTGATTGCTTTCTAGATCTTTGAGTTCTAAATGCTGCCATAACTAATTTAAGAATGTACCAGTTAGTGGCTGGGTGTGATGGCTCACACCTGTAATCCCAGCACTTTGGGAGGCTGAGGTGGGCAGATCACAAGGTCAGGAGTTTGAGACTAGCCTGGCCAATGTGGTGAAACCCTGTCTCTACAAAAAATATTTTAAAAATTAGCCAAACGTAGTGGTGGGCACCTGTAGTCCCAGCTACTCAGGAGGCCGAGACAGGAGAATTGCTTGAACCCGGGTGGCAGAGGGCAGAGGCTGCAGTGAGCTGAGATCGTGCCACTGCACTCCAGCCTGGGTGACAGAGCAAGACTCTGTCTCAATAAGAAAAAAAAAATGTAGTAATTAGTTAGGACCTTAAAAAATTAAGAGTTACACTTCATTTTTAGAACTCCTTAAACATGAGGTGATTTCCTTCTTTCAGTACTTATTTATTATCTTCCTTAGACATTCCTTGTGTATACTTTCCCCAGACACGTTAAGGAACAGGTTTCTTCCTTAACAGTTGATGGACCAGCCCACTGGTAAATAAATAACACTCTAAAAAATTTCAAATTGCATATATGCATATGTTAATTAAAAAATTTTTTTAATATTCTTGAAGATATGAAGACATATCTCCAAGAGGAGATGTTTACATCACATAGTCAAAGACGTTCTGGCAGCCAGGAGTAGATGTGGGTTGAAACTCGCCTTACCTTGGTGCCCCCAATGCAGTGACTAATCTGTGTGTTAACACTTGACACTCCATACGTTGAGGAAGCTATTTGGAGGTCATGGCCTACACCAGTTCCCAGAACTAATGGAGCCATTCCAGACTCAGGACAGTCCACAAAACAGGCAACCATTTCTCAATTTCTCCCTAGGAAAAACAACATATCCAAAGGGCCACCAGATCCAGCACCAGAGGGACCAGATGGATTCGTTTCTATTGCTTCATCGTAGCGCTAAGAATGCCAGTCCTGTACTATCTTCAGGAAGTCTCCTTTCACGGTAGGGCCCTCCAGTCTTGCCAGCATATCCACTTCGTTACTGTCTTTCTTCTCCCTGGGAAGGATAAAAAGAAGGTTTCGTTTTCTTACATTTGGTTTTCTCTTGGAGCCCCCCCAAAAAATAGGCAAAACCTCTAGAACACAAATTTACCACCTAGGAGGCCACCCTGGCCCCCTGCAGTAGGTCAAGATAAATAGGGGTGTTCTAAGGAGCTCAGGAATGAATTCAAAGTGCCTTGGGGTTCAACCAAGTCAGCCTCAATGATCCGTCCTCCTGCTAATCACACCCTTGTATGGCTCCCTTTCTCACTGGACCAGGGCTAGACTGTGTGGCCAATAGAACAAGGCAAAAGCAATGGATGTCACTTTCATGGTTAAGTAATAAAAGACTGTGGCTCTGTTTTGGGCTGTCAATCATCTCTCTTGGCTACCGTCTCCCTCTGCCTCTGCCTCTCTCAGCTTCTGGTTCTGGAGGAAGCCGGCTGGAATATCATGAGCAACCCCCTGGAGAACAACGGAGGCCCCCTGCCCACAGCCGCACAAGTGAGCCTGGAAGCAGATTCAACAGCCCTCATCAAACCCCAGCCAGTGGCTCAACTGAGACCTTGTGAGAGACCACAAGGTAGAACCACCCAGACATGTCACTTTTGTATCTCTGACCCTCAGAAATTGTGTAAGACAATACACCTTTATATTGCTTTAAGTTATTAAGCACTGAAGTAATTCATTGCATAGAAATAGATGGCTAATACACCAGGAAAAATTATATCCTTCACCCGGAACCCAGCACTGGTTGAGAACACGTGTTGGGCACTGTGCTAAGTACCGTATGTGTGACTTTTCTTTCAGCCATCATAAAATCTCCATGGGGAAGATGCCATCCCAATTTTATAGATGAGCAAATCGAGGCTCAGAAAGATAAGCTAACTTGTTCACAGCTACGTAACTGGTAAGTGGCAGTAACAAACTCAGTCGTTTAAGAAGAAAAGGCGAAGAAACGAAGAAAAGGGAAGATGAAGAAAAGAAGAAATATCAGAATCCCAGTCAATGGCTCCTTTAAGTAAAAGTAGGAGTTGGGGGTTTGAATGGCTACTCTGAGGAACAATAAATCCCCGGGAAGCAAAAGCGGAATGGTAGCAACACCTCAAGTGTAGCATTTCAGGTCCACCATCTCACTTTCTATTTTTAGAGACAAGTTCTCACTCTGTTGCTCAGCCTGGAGTGCAGTCTGCAGCCTCAACCTCCTGGGCCCAAGTGATCCTCTCACCTCAGCCTCTTGAATATCTGGGACTATAGGCATGTTCCACCATGCCTAGCTAATTTTTGTATTTTTTCGTATAAGACAAGGTTTTGCCATGCTGCCCAGGCTGGTCTGAACTCCAGACTCAAGCGATCCACCCATCTCAGTCTTCCCAAGTGCTGGGATTGCAGGCGTGAGCCACCGCACCCAGCCCAGCATCTCACTCTTTACAAGGAGCTCTTCTTGGGTGACTGTTTTTGCACAGGAAACCTCGTGGAGACTTACAAGATGATCTCTCTCTTCTTTTGGCTTGGGAGGGCATCGCACAAGGTCAGAATGCCATGGACTCTGATCGCATTCTTACTCAAGTCCAGATGTCTCAGATGTTGGTTTTCACGGAGCATGGAAGCCATGGCCTGGTAGCAGCTAGAGGTGAACAGGCAGTTTTCCAGCCTGTGACACAGAAACAGATGGCAGAGAAGTCATCACGACTCATCTCAGAGCTCAGCTGGTGTGACAGCTTATAGCCAAGAAATCACACTGTGACAAGAATGCATGATGTTGTCCCAACTCTGTTCTATGCACCTACGGTCCCATCAGCTTGTGTCCTTTGGGTGATTTCAGAGCAGGCTATGAAATTCCTCAGTCTAAGAATTTATGAGCCGAGTATATGTTTTGAAAATTGCTTGTGCATACTTATTTTGATTTATTCAAAAGATATTTCATTCCACCTAGTGGACATTTTTGACACATGAGTGAGCAACACACACCATCCTTGCCTTCCTGGATTGACTGGGCAGGGTACTGAGGGAGGAGACAAATACATTTATTCAAATAGCATGGTTTTATTGTCCTAATGGGCCAGGTGTTTGGATCTTTAAAAAAAATTTTTGGAGACTGAGTCTCATTCTGTTGCCCAAGCTAGAGTGCAGTGGTGTGACCATGGCTCACTGTAGCCTCAAATTCTTTGTTTCAAGCCATCTTCCTACCTTAGCCTCCCTAGTAGCTGGGACTGCAGGTACATGCCACCATACCCAGCTTGAATTCTTCTATGAGTAAGTCACTTTGCCCTCCCATACAGAACGCACTGAACAGTTGGGGAGGCACATCTACAAATAAGTGGCCTCAGAGAGGTGCTGCGTCTCATAAATACAATGCTGGCGCGTAAGAGTCCTTGAGCAAAGAGTAAGATTCATGGACTATTAGATCAATGGGTTGTCATCGGAGTGGGATGGGCGGCTTTATAAGAAGAGGGAAAGAGAGCTGAGCCAGTAGATAGAATGCTCAGCGACTCATTAGTGACCCTGCAGAGAGTCCCCACCAGCACTAAGGCTCTCACCAGATGCAGGCCCTCCACCTTTTCTTTATTAGTCATGCAGTTACAGGTATTCTGTTATAAGCAACAGAAAACAGACTAAGACAGATGGGGTCCGTGAACTTTATGCTAAGACAAGTTACTGCTCATGGCTGAAAGCAGATTAAGAAATAATCTCACACAAGCAAAGGCTTAGAAAATACTGCATAAACACTTTCAAGTATAGAAAGTTCTTTCCTACCTGAAAATATATTTCACTCAATCTGAGATAAACCAACATTTAAAACCCAAGACTAAATTTGAGGAGTCAAAGAATCATGACTGGCCGTGAATTCATACTGAATTTGAGAAGCAAATCATCAACAAAAATGAACATCATTATCCAAACCAATCCTAGAAATGAAAGATACACTATAAGACAATGATTTAAATGAGCTAGATTAAAAACAAACATTATACTAATGGAGAGCAGAAAATTTGGGTTGAAGGAGGAAATAGTAGATTCATTTTTGATCATAAGAGAAGAGATGTTTACAAGTCTTTTCCAAATACTTAAGGTAACCACTCAAAGAATTAAAAAGCGAATGAATCCTATCACTCGCTGGAATACATGTTAGCAAAGAGACCATTAAGAAGAGGGAAATAGACATACATTATATATTTTCATATATAATATGTTAATAGAAATTTTTATGTATTATATAAAATATATATTTACATATATATTTGTATAGAATATAAATTATATATATAAAAATATATAACATTATAAGTATATACTATATAACATATATTTACATATATTATATATTTATATATACTTATATAAAGATAATATATACTTATACATGTAATATATAAGTATATACATATAATATATAAGTATGTATCTGTACATATATGTGTGTATAGATACATAAAAGGCCCCAGCCATATATATCTCCTAAGTATAAAACTCAATTTCAGAAGACCAGTCATCTGAAGTGTCAGTCTAAAACGGACAAACTCTTCGTTATCTTTTGTTCAACTGGAAGAGTATTTTCTAAAACAATTGTTAACACTGATTGCTGCATCCCGCCCACAGAGTTTCTGATTCACTAGGTCTGAAGTGGAGCCCCAAAATGTAAATGTGCCCTGACCAGGTGAAGCTGCTGCTGATCCACACTTTGAGAACCACTGCTCAGAAGCTTCTGAGTTCTCCAATTCAATGGAAGGAACAATCCAGAAACTGAAAAAGACAACACTTTCCTATCGTATCTTCCATCCTGAGAGAAGCTTATCTACAATTCTCCTGGTCTCATGGGAGGAGCGGAGGGGCCACTTACTCCAGGATCTGCAGTGTATAGTCAGGATTCTTCAGGGCCTCGCACAGCAGAGTCACTCCATCATCCTTCAGGCTATTAAAACTCAGGTCAAGACTTTTCAGGGTTTTATTTTTTCGGAGCGCAGAGATCATATCCTGACAGCAATCAAAGGTCAAGTCACACTTTCTCAGCCTGCAAAGAAACATGGGTCAAGAAAAAAAAAAAAAAACGAAAACACCCTTAGGTTTTACTTCTTTGTTTTGGGTTCTGTTTTTGTGTTGTTGTTTTTGTTTGTTTTTTGCATAACGGCATAACCAAGATGCAATTAATGTAACACACAACTCACCCATTTAAAGTGTAAAAAACACTGGTTTCCAGTCTATTTATAAAGTTGTACAATCATCACCACAATTTTAGAATATTTTTGTAAGTTCAGTTTAGAATGTTTTATCACCACAAAGGAAAACGCTGGACACTTTAGAAGCCACTTCTCACTTCTTCCGCCAACACCCCCCAGCCCTAGCACCACTAATTTGCTTTCTCTTTCTGGGTTTGCCTATTCTTGACACATCATTTAAATGGAATCATCTGTGACCTTTTGCGTTTAGCTTCTTTCATTTAGCATATTTTCAAGATTCATCCATGTTGTAGCATGTTCTTTTAACAATTAAACAACATTCCATCACATGAATACACCATACTTTGTTTATGCCTTCATCAGTGAACAGACATGGGTTGTGGCTGTGTCTTATGGGTATTATGAGATGGGTATTATGAGATGGGTATTATGACCAATGCTGCTGTGAACTTCTGTATGTAAGTCTTCACGTGGAGGTAGATTTTTATTTCTTTTGTGGATATACCTATAAGTGCGACTGATGGCTCAAGAATTAAGTCTGTGCTTCACCTTTTTTTTTTGAGATGGGGTCTCGCTGTGTCACCCAGCCTGGAGTGCAGTAGTACAATCTCAGCTCCCTGCAACCTCTGCCTCCTGGGCTCATGTGATTCTCCTGCCCCAGCCTCCCAAGTACTGGGATTACAGGTGCCTGCCAACATGTCCACTGAATTTTTTGTATTTTTAGCAGAGACAGGGTTTCTCTAAGTTGGCCAGGCTTGCCTCGAACTCCTGATCTCAAGTGATCCACCCACCTCAGCCTCCCAAAGTGCTAGGATTACAGGCATGAGCCACCACAACCAGCCATCTGTGCTTCACCTTTTGAGGAACTGCCACGGCTTTTTTCCAAAGCAGTGGTGCCATTCCCTGCTTCTTTTTGGTAAGCTAAAGGTATTAATGTTTCAGGGGGTATTATGCTCCACCTCATGCCTTTCACAAACATTTGCAGAGATTTACTCTGCTTTGGGCATTGAATTAGAGGACGGGAACTCACACAGGCAAGGCCCCTGACTTTTAGCAGCTCATATTCCCATGTGAGGCAAAAAATAAAGAGGCAGATTCAGTGGTTATGGTTCAGTGATGTCCTAGTAAACCGGCTCTCAAGAGCAAACAGACGAAAGCTTAGCATGTAGTGACTGCCAATTTCCATGGTGTAAACACTTCTGCCATGGCTGATTTCAAGCTATGACATTGACGTCCCTGCATGTGGAGCTGGCAAGAGACTCATACTTGGCTCCCATATACCATGGCTGTGATAAATACTTTGCAGGAAACAAACACAGCAACAGGATGGAAAGCAAGCTGGCTGAGGTGGAGTGAGGCTGGACTGCTTTAAATAGAACCATCAGAGGTGGCTTCTCTAAGGTGAACCTGATTCAGGACCCAGGCAGTCAAGGGGCGGGGTAACAGTACAGCAGGTATGAGGTGGCCACAGCCTACCCATCTGAACTGTACTTAAAATGAAGAAGGAAATTAAATAATGGCAATAATAGTGAAACAGAACATTACAATTTGTAGTTGCTATATAATAAATTTTGCAGTGTTGTGTGCTGTTTAATGTAATACCTTCCCAGCTCTAAAACAGAATATTAACTGCCTCCCTGTAAACCATTGAACCTTACCTATCCTCCCCACATTCTTTGCAAAGTTCCCTGTCATCTACAAGTTCCTTTGTTTCTTGCTCACCAGCTACAAGGTCACAAAGCAGACAGGCTCAAGACCGTGGAATGTGTTTCTCAAAGTGTTACTTTTCAGATGTAAAATGCATCACAATACATGTCACAAGTTAATTAACTGTTCTTTGCTCTAGCTTCTGTAAAACCCGCTTCCAGCTTCATCATCCTGTACCACCCAGGTGCATAAAAGGCACCCCTTTTCTTTGTCCTCTGCTCAGAATTAGAAAGCAATTCTGCTGAGCCCGTGGTCATGTTAAACGAAATCATCCGGCAACCCCATCGGTGTCTCCAGATCTCTAATTTCCCGCTACAAATCACACCCACTTTGGTGTCTCACCCGTTCCAAAAGGCATCTTGTAGCTTCTCTCCTGAAGTACTTTATTGCATTAAATCCAAGTTACCAGTTTGCTTTATATCCACATCTCCCAGTTGATATTTTCCCCATTGTAATTTGTGGCTTACAAATGAGTTAGGAATTGGTGAAGTGGGTGGCGATAAGCACTTTAACCAATGAAAGAAACCCAGAATAGTAAGCGGGTGCTACTGGTATCTCATTGATGGAATTGGGGGTCTAGAAGAGGCCGGGGTTTCTCATTCCCAGCATGATTGACTTTTGGGGATTGATAATTCTTTGCTTTCTGGGCCACCCTGTACACTGTAGGATGCTTCATAATATCCCTGGGCTCTTCTCACTAGCTGCCAATAGCATTCTCTTTTCCCAGGTCGTGCCAACATGAAATATCTCCCAACATTGCCAAGTGTCCCTCAGAAGCAAAAACACTCTTAATTGGAAATCACTGGTCAGACATGGTGGCTCACACCTGTAATCCCAGCACTCTGGGAGGCCAAGGTGGGCAGATCACCTGAGGTTAGGAGTTCAGGACCAGCCTGGCCAATGTGGTGAAACATGTCTACAAAAATATAAAAATTAGCCAGGTGTGATGGCAGGTGCCTGCAATCCCAGCTACTCGGGAGGCTGAGGCAGGAGAATCGCTTGAACCCAGAAGGCAGAGGTTGCAGGGGGTGGAGATCATGCCACTGCACTCCAGCTGGGTGACAAGAGTGACACTCCATCTCAAAACAAACAAACAAACAAACAAACAAGAAGTCATGCAAGTGACGGCTTAGGTTGTACACAGTAGCAAGCATCTGCCTTCATTTGCAGGGCTTGTGGGCACTGATCTCCTTCCTTCTCTTGTGGGATTGTGTGTTGCACGGTCTGGCATGGAGGAAGGACCACCTCTCATCTCAGATGGCAGACAGGCTCCTGTTCCCATGTTCCCACTGGTCAGGGTGCAGGCAGGTGATCTAGGTTCACTTGCCGCAAATGCTGAGGCTTGTTTTTCAAAGACATGGCATCATCAAGAGGAACATGGCACACCTCCACTCTGAATCCTGAGTGACTGTGCCCAAGAGGAAGGGTCTCTTGACATTGCCCTTGGTGGACACAGCTGGCCGTGAACGCTCGTGATAGGAAGAAAGCGTGATGGGTGCCGAGTGCCTCCCTCTCCCTAAACTCAGCTCCTTCTGTTAAGTCTGTGAGCTCCGCCTGTCCACCTAGTAAACTATCTCTGTCTCTTGATCTCTCCCTCTCTCCCTCTCTCTTCCTTTCACTTCCTCTCTGTCTCTGTCTCTGTTAGTCCAAATAGCACCATTCTGTAAGCTCCCGCTAGCACACCTTGGTCAAAGTGAAACATTTCACAGGGGTTCAGGCTGTGAGAAACATCCTGCTTACATCTCACATGCAAAGACATACATAGACTCAAAATAAAGGGACAGAAGAGGATCTACCAAGCAAATGGAGAGCAAAAAAAAAGCGCAGGGGTTGCAATTCTAGTTTCTGATAAAATGGACTTTAAACCAACAAAGATCAAAAGAGACAAAAAAGTGCATTACATAATGGTAAAAGGACCAATACAACAAGAAGAGATAACTATTCTAAATATGTACGCACCCAATACAGGAGCATCCAGATACATAAAGCAAGTTCTTTGTTACCCTCAAAGAGACTTAGATTCCCACACAATAATTGTGGGAGCCTTAAACACTCCACTGTCAATATTAGACAGATCAACGAGACAGAAAATCAGCAAGGATATCCAGGACCCGAATGCAGAACTGGAACAAGCAAACCTAATAGACATCTACAGAACTCTCTAGCCCAAAGCCACAGAATACACATTCTTCTCAGCGCCACATCACACTTATTCTAAAGCTGACCACATAATTGGAAGTAAATCGCTCCTCAGCAAATGCGAAAGAATGCAAATCATAACAAACAGCCTCTCAGACCACAGCGCAATCAAATTAGATCTCAGGATTAAGAAACTAACTGAAAATACCACAACTTCATGGAAACTGAATAACTGGCTCCTGAATGTCAACTGGATAAACAATGAAATGAAGGCAGAAATAAAGATGTTCTTTGAAACCAATGAGAACAAGACACAACGTACCAGAATCTCTGAGACACATTCAAAGCAGCGTCTAGAGGGAAATTTATAGCAATAAATGCCCACATGAGAAGTGAGGAAAGATCTAAAACTGACACCCTATCATCAAAGTTGAAAGAACTAGAGGAACAAGATCAAAAAAACTCAAAAGCTAGCAGAAGACAAGAAATAACTAAGATCAGAGTGGAACTGAAGGAGATACAGACACAAAAAACCCTTCAGAAAATCAATAAATCCAGGAGCTGGTTTTTCGAAAAGATCAACAAAATAGACAGACTGCTAACCAGATTAATAAAAAAGAAAAGAGAGAAGAATCAAATAGATGCAATAAAAAATGATAAAGGGGTTATCACCACCGATGCCACAGAAATACAAACTACCATCAGAAATTACTACAAATAACTCTATGCACATAAACCAGTAAACCTGGAAGAGATGGATAAATTCCTGGACACTTGCACCCTCCCAAGACTAAACCAGGAAGAAGTTGAAACCCTGAATAGACCAATAAAAAGGGCTGAAGTTGAGGCAGCAATTAATTGCCTACCAACCAAAAAAATTCTAGGTCCAGACAGGTTCACAGCCGAATTTTACCAGACATACAAAGAGGAGCTAGTACTATTCCTTCTGAAACTATTCCAAACAATACAAAAAGAGGAAATCCTCCCCAACTCATTTTATGAGACCAAAATCATCCTGATACCAAAACCTGGCAGAGACTCAACAAAAAAAGAAAACTTCAGGCCAATCTCCATGATGAACATAGATGCAAAAATCTTCAATAAAATACTGGCAAACTGATTGCAACAGCATATCAAAAAGCTTGTCCACCACAGTCAAGTAGGCTTCATCCCAGAGATGCAAGACTGGTTCAACATATGCAAGTTCATAAATGTAATCCACCACATAAATGGAACCAAAGACAAAAACCACATGATTATCTCAATAGATACAGAGAAGGCCTTCGACAAAATTCAATATCCCTTTATGCTAAAAACTCTCAATAAACTAGGTATCGATGAATGTATCACAAAATAATAAAAGCTATTTATGAAAAGCCCACAGCCAATATCACACTGAATGGGCAAAAACTGGAAACATTTCCTTTGAAAACTGGCACAAGACAAAAATGCCCTCTCTCAACACTCTTATTCAATATAGTATTGGAATTTTTAGCTAGAGCAATTAGGCAAGAAAAAGAAATAAAGGGTATTCAATTAGGAAAGGAGGAATTCAAATTGTCTCTATTTACGGATGACATGATTGTACATTTAGAAGACCCCATCATCTCAGCCCAAATTCTCCTTACGCTGATAAGCAACTTCAGCAAAGTCTCAGGATACAAAATAAATGTGCAGAAATCACAAGCATTCCTATACTCCATTAACAGACAAACAGAGAACCAAATTAAGAGTGACCTCCCATTCACAATTGCTTCAAGGAGAATAAAACATCTAGGAATACAACTAACAAAGGACGTGAAGGAACTCTTCAAGGAGAACTACAAACCACTGCTCACGGAAGTAACAGAAGACACAAACAGATGGAAAAATATTCCATGCTCATGGTTAGGAAGAATCAATATCATGAAAATGGCCATACTGCCCAAAATAATTTATAGATTTAACACCATCTCCATCAAACTACCCATGACCCTCTTCGTAGAACTGGAAAAAAACACTTTAAACTTCATATGGAACCAAAACAGAGCCTGCATAGCCAAGACAATCCTAAGCCAAAAGAATAAAGCTGGCGGCATCATGCTGCCAGACTTCAAGCTATACTACAAGGCAACAGTAATCAAAACAGCATGGTACTGGTACCAAAACAGAGACATAGACCAATGGAACAGAACAGAGGCCTCCTGAGCAACACCACACGTCTACAACCATCTAATCTTTGACAAACCTGAGAAAAACAAGCAATGGGGAAAGGATCCCCTGTTTAATAAATGGTATTGGGAAAATTGGCTCGCAATGTGCAGAAAGTAGAAACTGGACACCTTCCTGACACCTTACACTAAAATTAAGTCCAGATGAATTAAGGAATTAAACATAAGACCTAACACCACAAAAACTCTAGAAGAAAACCTAGGCAAAACCATCCAGGACATAGGTATAGGCAAGCACTTCATGACTAAAACACCAAAAGCAATGGTAACAAAAGCCAAAATAGACAAAGGGGATCTAATTAAAATTCAGAGCTTCTGTAGAGCAAAAGAAACAATCATTAGAGCAAATCGGCAACCAACAGAATGGGAAAAAATTTTTGCAATCTACCCATCTGACAAAGGGCTAATATCCAGAATATACAAATAATTAAAACAGATTTACAAGAAAACAAACAAACAAACCCATCCAAAAGTGGGAGAAGGATATGAACAGACACTTTTCAAAAGATGACATATATGAAGCCAACAAACATATGAAAAAATGCTCATCATCACTGGTCATTAGAGAAATGCAAATCAAAACCACACTGAGATACCATCTCATGCCAGTCAGAATGGTGATCATAAAAAATATCTAAAGACAACAGATGCTGGAGAGGATGTGGAGAAATAGGAACACGTTTACCCTGTTGGTAGGAGTGTAAATTAGTTCAGCCATTGTGGAAGACAGTGTGGTGACTCCTCAAGGATCTAGAAATAGAAATTCCATTTGACCCAGCAATACCATTACTGGGTATATACCCGAAAGACTATAAATCATTCTGTTATAAAGACACATGCAGATGCAAGTTTATCACAGCATTGTTTACAATAGCAAAGACCTGGAACCAACCCAAAGGCCCATCAATGATAGATTGGACAAAGAAAATGTGGCACATATACACCATGGAATACTATGCAGCTATAAAAAATGATGAGTTCGTGTCCTTTATAGAGACATGGATGAACCTGGAAACCATCATTCTCAGCAAACTGACACAAGAACAGAAAATCAAACACCACATGTTTTCACTCATAGGCGGATGTTGAACAATGAGAACACATAGACACAGAGATGGGGGCATCACACCTGGGGTCCACTGAGGGGGCTAGGGGAGGGATAGTGGGAGAGAGGGTGGGGAGGGATAACATGGGAGAAATGTCAGGTACAAGTGATGGGGGGATGGAGGCAGCAAACCACCTTACCATGAATATACCTATGCAACAATCTTGCATGATCTGCACATGTACCCCAGAATCTAAAGTACAAAAAAAATTTCTAGCTCCCTTTCTAGCCTTGTGCATTTAAAGGAAATTACTTCACCTCTAACTATAAGCAGCCAGATACAGCAGACAGTAAAACACAGATAAGACAGCTCAGGCACAGAGGGAGGTGGGGGGAAGGTCTCTTGGATAACTGCCAAACTTCACGCTCATACAGTGGGCTGCAGGAAAACAGTGGGCCTTCATAAGCACAATCCTTTCCCTTCAGGTGCGCTAAGATAGGGAAGCTAAAAGCAGACTTGGAGGTGTGCCTGCAGCTGCAGGAAGAGGTATGGGAACAGACACACAACTCTCCCACCCAGAAAAGTGCAACTAAGATACACAGAAGCAGTCCAAGCCTCGGATAAACTCTCCCACCCTGAATCCCTAAAAACTCTTAGTCTGTAGGAGAGTGTGTCTCTGACTTAACTCGGCCAGAAGCCCCTCTCATGTTTCTTTTCTATAAAATAAATCTGTTCTTAACTGTCAAGCCACCTTTTGTGTTTCCTCTGTAATTCTTATACCTTGAAGTAGTAGTTCTTACAGTGATGAACAGATGTCAATTTACTTTAAATTTAAAATACCCTGCAGTCCCTCTGAGTTTACTCCTGGGTATCTTGGTACACAGTTTGAGAGCTCTACCTCTAGATAATTTGCCTCTGAATCAGAAATAACAACCCTCCTCTTTATTATGCTTTTCCCCTCAGTACCAGCACCATGCCTAATACGCAGTAGGCACTTAATAAATATGTGACATAAATGAATATATAACAGGTTCTCTTCATCACTCTGTTCAGCTCCAGGGAGTTCCAAGAAGAAAATATTCTTGGACTTACACCAGTCTCTGCAGAGGACATCTCAAGTGTTGCAAAGCTTTCCAAATATGCTTGGCCCCTTCATCTTTCAAGGCATTCTCCGCCAGGCTCAGGTGTGTCAGCATCTTACTCTGCCTGAGACAGGAAGCAAGGCTTTCACAAGTAAGTTCTGTAAGGTTGCAGTTCTCTATCCTATGGAAGAGAAGCACACAGGTGACTGAATGGAGACAGGTCTTTCCCTCACACAGAGGAGTGGTCACCTCAGTCGGGACTCACCCTCTGAACACAGAAGCATCTGTCATCACCATTCAGGACTTCCAAGCTTTAAAGGAAAGGACAGCAGCTTTGATGTGGGAATGGCAGGGTGAAGGAATCATGAATCAAGAAAATCATTAGACTGAAAAGCTTCTGCACAGCAAAGGAAATAATCAGCAGAGTCAACAGCCCACAGAGTGGGAGAAAATTTTCACAATCTATCCACCTGACAAAGGACTAATATTTAGAATCTACAAAGAACAAATCAGCAAAAAAAAAAAAATCCCATCAAAAAATGGGCTACAGACATGAATAGACAATTCACAAAAGAAGATATGCAATTCCCAAAAGAAGATACACAAATGGCCAAAACGTATATGGAAAAATGCTTGATTTTTTCCATATTACAGAAATGCAAATCAAAACCTCAATGTGATATCACCTCACTCCTGCAAGAATGGCCATATTCAAAAAATAAAAAAAAATAGGTATTGGCATGGATGCAGTGAAAAGGAAACACTTTTACACCGCTGGTGGGAATATAAGCTAGTACAACCACTACATAAAACAATGTGGAGATTCCTTAAAGAACTAAAAGTAGATCTACCATTTTATTCAGCAATCCAACTACTGAGTATCTACCCAGAGGAAAAGAAGTCATTATATGAAAAAGATACTTGCACATGCATGTTTATAACAGCACAATTGACAATTGCAAAAATATGGAACCCAAATGCCTATTAACCAACAAGTAGATTAAAAAAATGTGATACACACACACACACACACCATGGAATACTACTCAGCCATAAAAAGGAATGAAATAATGGCATTTGTAGCAACCTGGGTGGAATTGGAGACTATTTTTCTAAGTGAAGTAATTGGGGAATGGAAAACCAAATGTGGTATGTTCTCACTCCTGTGGAAGCTAAGCTATGAGGATGCAAAGGCATAAGAATGATACATTGGACTTTGGGGACTCGGGGGAAATGATGGGGGATTTCAAGGGATAAAAGACTACACATTGGGTATGGTATACAGTGCTTGGGTGTTGGGCACACCCAGAAATCACCACTAAGAAAAAGCTTATTCATGTCGCCAAACACCACCTGTTCCCCCAAAACTATTGAAATAAAAGATTAAAAACTGAAAAAAAAAAAAAAAAAAAAAAAAAGACCGGGTACAGTGGCTCACGCCTGTAATCCCAGCACTTTGGGAGGCCAAGGCAGGCGGATCACCTGAGGTCAGGGCTTCGAGACCAGCCTGACCAACATGGTGAAACCCTGTCTCTACTAAAAATGCAAAAATTTGTTGGGTGTGGTGGTGGGTGCCTGTAATCCCAGCTACCCAAGAGGCTGAAGAAGGAGAATCACTTGAACCTGAGAGGTAGAGGTTGCAGTGAGCTGAGATCACACCACCACACTCCAGCCTGGGCAACACAGCGAGACTCCAACTCAAAAAAAAAAAAATTAAAAATAGAAAATAAATACATGGGATTAAGAGGGAAGAGAAAGAGACCATCAATAATCAAAGAATAAATAGCAGACAATGGAGATGGCTTAGGAATAGACATAATTTCAGAAGTTATAAGAAAGGAAAGATGCATTAAATACATGAGAAGACATGTAAATTAGATAAACTAAGATGAACAGTCAGATTATTAAAAAATAGTCACTAGTAATCAAGAAAATGCAAATTAATATAATAAGGTACCATTTCCTGCTGAACAGATTGACAAAAATGGCAACAAAAATACGATAATAACAAGACTTGGTTAAGAATGTGGAGTTTGGGGCACTGTCCATTGCTCTGGCCAATGGGTACACTATGGAAACAAACACAGTAAAATTGAAGATGAATGCTCCACGGCCCACCAATTCTGTTCTTAGAATATTCATCACAGCATGTGTGCATGTGCGTGTGTGTGTGCATGTGTGTGTCTGTCTGTAGCTAAGATTGAAAGCAGCCCAAACCTCAACTGGGTAGAATGAATAACTAAATTCTTGGATATTCATATCAATATCATTCTGTAGTGAAGAGGAATTAACTACAGAAGCAACTAACCAGATGAACACTAAGATACAGATCAGGAAAAGAACACATCACAGGTGATTCTTTTATGTAAAAAAAATTTTTTTTGAGACAGAGTTTCACTCTGCCATTCGGGCTGGAGTGCAGTGGCGAGATCTTGGCTCACTGCAACATCTGCTTCCTGTGTTCATGCAATTCTCCTACCTCAGCCTCCCAAGTAGCTGGGATTACAGGCATGTGCCATCACACCTGGCTAATTTTTGTGTTTTTAGTAGAGACGGAGTTTGACCATGTTGGATTGGCTGGTCTTGAACACCTGACTTCAGGTGATCCATCCACCTTGGCCTCCCAAAGTGCTGGGATTACAGGCATGAGCCACTGCGCCTGGCCCTTTTATGTAAAATTCAAAGCAATGCAAAACGATGTGATGCCTGTTTAAGGACACATGGGTAGTAATGTTAATACTATACATAAATTAAGGAGCCTGAGCAGCCTGATTCACTATGTCTTCACAGTGGGGTCGGGGGCAGGGTCGATAAAACCCATGAGGACAGGGGAAAACAGAACTGAAGAGTTCTATTTCAGAAACGGGATGATGGCTACACGGGGCTCATTATACTTGATATATTACTGGATATTGGATATAAATCCATAATTCTATGTAGATAGATTATTTCTCTTTCATTCTTGGCTGGACCCTTATTGACCTATCTATAGAATTATATCAATCACAAGACTTAGGTTTCTTCCTAGACGTGTACCTTCCTCTATGACTACTTTTCTCACAGAAGCACTAAATCTAACAAACCACCACCACAACCACGACCACAAGCATAGCCACAGAAGGGAGACTTACAACAGCCTCTCCAGCTGGCCCCCGGACAGGTAATATGCCCCACAGTTCTCCAGGGAGTTTTTTCTTAGCATGAGAGTCTTCAGATGTCTGTTACCTCGAAGATTATTGCCAAGATAAGTCCAAACTCTAGGGGTGGCCAAGCAGTCTTCCAACCTGCAGAAACCAGACACAGGTGCTGAGCCACAGCTCTAGGGAAAATGGTTCTCACAGAGCCACCTGGACCCCACCGCCTCCCATCTCAGTGTGCACAGCAGAGACCTGGGGGTTATTTCCAACTTTCTGGCCAGTGCCCCTGCATCAATCTCAGGAATTTCCTACCAAATCATCAGTAGAAAACAGCAGGCTCTTGGGGCTGTAATCAACTGGATTACAGAAACAACTGAGCTCTAACTATCTCCATTCAGCTCTTTGAAATACAAACTTCAAAAAAAGCTGGAAAATGATAGTCGTGTATATTTATGGCGTCCAGTGTAATATTTTCATTGATGTGTACATGATAGAAAGAGTCAGTCAAGCTAATTAATATATCCATCATCTCACCAACTTAATTTTTTGTAGCGAGAATGTTAATAATCTACTCCTTTAGCAACTTTGAAATAAACAATGCATCATTATTAGTTAGAGTCACCCTGCTGTGCAATAGAGCTCAAGGCTTATTTCTCCTGACACTTAGTGCATTTATTTGCCACTCATCATCAAGGTGAAAAACTGAAATCCAGTGGCACTAGAGCACTTTTCCTGAGCCCCACAGCCACTGTCTTCTCAGGCTGGATTTCGGCCTCAAGGTGGGCTGTTTATATAAAGGCATTCAGTGAGGCACTGTGCTTACCACCTCCAGGTTCTAGGCACCTGAACTTTCTGTTCTGTGCAAGTGAGGTAATGAGATGCAGAGATTATCTGTAAGCTGCATTCAGTTCTGGCGAATGTAAAGGGGCAACGTTGGCAGATGAAAACAAAACGAGAGGTCATACAAATTCTGTTGAGAGAACGTTCACACACAGAAAGGCTGGAAATTGGGGTCTGAACTAAAGGTAGAACTACCATTCGATCCAGCAGTCTCACTACTGGGTATCTACACAAAGGAAAAGAAGT
Source organism: Sapajus apella (assembly GCF_009761245.1). Classification (NCBI taxonomy): domain Eukaryota; kingdom Metazoa; phylum Chordata; class Mammalia; order Primates; family Cebidae; genus Sapajus; species Sapajus apella. The sequence continues at coordinate 2,554,051 of NW_022437075.1, forward strand.
CCTTAGATGAAAAAGACTTGCACATGCATGTTTATAGCAGGACCATTCACAGGTGCAAAGATAGGGAACCCACCTAAGTACCCATTGACCAAAGAGTGGATAAGGTCTATACTCAACATGGAATACTACTCAGCCATAAAAAAGGAATGAAATGGGTTGGGTGTGGTGGCTCATGCCTGTAATCTCAGCACTTTGGGAAGCCGAGGCAGGTGAATCACCTGAAGTTGGGAGTTCAAGACCAGCCTGACCAACATGGAGAAACCCCATCTCTACTAAAAATACAAAATCAGCCAGGCGTGGTGGTGCATGCCTGTAATCCCGGCTACTCGGGAGGCTGAGGCAGGAGAATCACTTGAATTGGGGAGGCGGAGGTTGTGGTGAGCCGAGATCACACCATTGCACTCCAGCCTGGGCAACAAAAGCAAAAAACTCTGCCTTGAAAAAAAAAATGAAAGGTGTCTCTTGCAGCAACTTGGATGGAGCTGGAGGCCATTATTCTAAGTGAAGTAATTCAGGGATGGAAAACCAAACATCGTATGTTCTTACCTATAGGTGGGCGCTAAGCTATGACAATGCAAAGGCATAAGAATGATATAACAGGCTCTGGAGACTTGTGGTTGGGGTGAAGGTTGGAAGGAGGCAAGGGATAAAAGACTTCCTATGGGATAAGGTGTACACTGCTGGGGTGATGAGTGCACTACAATCTTAGAAACCACTGCTAAAGAACTTATCCACATAGCCAAAAACCACCTGCACCCTAAAACCTATTAAGATAAACAATCCAAAAAAAATGGAGTCCGAGTAGGTGCATGGCAGTAAGTGTTTAACCACTGACGTTCTTGAGAAGGAAGTCCTGATGTGCAGTGTTTACCGCTACCTGTGGGGTAAATGCCTCCACCGTGGCTGGTGTTGAGCTCACAGTGTGAGGTCACTGAGTAAGGAGCAGTGCACCGTGACATCGTGTTTCCATCAAATGGGTATGGCAGGCGGCAGCAGCCCCCAGGGCACTGCTCAGGAGCTGGCAAGCTGTGGCTTGTGGGCCTCCTTTGGAGTGCCACATGGTTGTCTATGGCATACCAACTAAGAATGTTTTAGAAAAAAAGCACTCTATGTATATTTTTTGAGATGGAGTTTTTGCTCTGTTGCCCAGGCTGGAGTGCAACGGTGTGATCTTGGCTTACTGCAACCTCCGCCTCCCGGGTTCAAGCAATTCTCCTGCCTCAGCCTCCTGAGTAGCTGGGATTACAGGTGCACGCCACCACGCCCAGCTAAGTTTTGTATTTTTAGTAGAGACGGGGGTTTCACCATGTTCACCAGGCTGGTCTAAAACTCTCAACCTCAGGTAATCCACCTGCCTCGGCCTCCCAAAGGGTTAAGATTACAGGCGTGAGCCCCTGTGTCTGCCCCCCAAAAAAGAATAATATTTTGTGACATATGAAAATTATATTAAATTCACGTTTCAGTGTTCATAAAGTTTTATTGGAACACAGCTGTAACTATTTGTTCACGTACGAGCTCTGGCAGCCTTGGCACTACAGTGGTAGAGTGCAGTCTTCATGACAGAGACGGCATGGCCCCAGAGGCCAAAAGTGTTTCTTATCTGGCATGTCATAGAAAAAGTTTGGTGAACCCTAACAGTCATAACAATGAACAGTACAATAATCAGAAAATGATGCATTTTGATAACCTCTGACTTTTGTTGTTTAATATACTTGTAAGCCTATAATTTAATTTTTTTAAATGTTGTTTAACAATTGGTTCACGAAATTCCCCAATGATTACAAATTAGCTCTTGCAGACTGCCATGTGATCTGGCAATGCACAGCTGGAAATACATCTTAAAGAAAGGAAATCAGCCTGTCAAAGAGAAGTCTGCATTCCCATGATGGTTGCAGCTCTGTTCTCAATAGCTAAGATTTAGAAACAACCTAAGTGTCCATCAACAGACAAATGGATAAAGAAAATGTGGTACATATACACAATGGAGTACTATTCAGCCATGAAAAAGAATGAGATTCAGTCATTTGCAACAACATAGATAGAACTGGAGATCATCTTGTTAAGTGAAGTAAGTCAGGCATAGAAAAACAAACTTATTTGTGGGATCTAAAAATCAAACAATTGAACTCATGGACATAGGGAGTGGAAGGATGGTTACCAGAGGCTGGGAAGGGTAGTGGGTGGGTCGGGGGCAGGGGAAGGTCAGGACGGTTAAAACCATTTATGCCTAGACTTCCATAACTGGAACACTAAGCATGTGGGAGTTATTTATATCCCACTGCTCAAGGTCATCACCAAGGTCTGATTGAAAAAATTAAAAAGAAAAATTGTAGCCTGAGGCATAAATAGGTTAACAGGTTTAAAAAAAGAATAAGACCTAGTATTTGCTAGCATAACAGAGGAAATATTATAATAAATGTACATCCTAAATTAACTCAATAATAAATTGTACATTCTAAATTAACTAAATAAGTTATACATTCTAAAAGAACTCGTAGGTAAACAAATGGATACAACTGTGTTCCAATAAAACTTTATGAACACTGAAACATGAATTTAATATAATTTTCAGCATAAATTATTCTTTTAATGATGTTTTTTGACCATTAAAAATTTTTGGGGGGGTCGGATATGGTGGCTCATGCCTGTAATCCCACCCCTTAATAATAAATTGTATATTCTAAAGTAACTAAAAGTATAAATCGATTATTTGTAACACAAAGGATAAATGCTTGAGGGGCTAGATCCCCCATTCTCCAAGATGTGATTATTTCACATTACAGGCCTGTGCCAAAACATCTCATGTATCCCATAAATGTACACACCTACTATGTACCCACGAAGATTGAAATAAACAGGAAACATCCAGCTCTTGCAATCCAGCAGGAGCTGCTCCAGTTCACTGCTGGGGCTCAGCCTTCCTGGTTTCAGACAGGTCTAGAGCATGGTCAAATTGTACCTTTAAAGTCGAACAAAGCTGACAGCAGATCAAAGGAAAGGAGAGGGGGAAGCTGAGCCTTTCGTCACCACCCCTGAAAAGACCATCCAACTACCCTGGTTCCTGCTCGATCCCCATCTCAAATCTCACCTGAGACACTGCAGATGGCACCGTGGGGATCTCAGCGCTGTGCAGAGAAGCTTAATGGCCTTCCACTCCACTTCCACGTGTTGTATTTCCAAGTATCTCAGGTGCTTGCTCCCCATCAAAACACTGATTAAGTCCTTGTTCAACACGGTGCGATTCACACGCCGTAAGCTGGAGAGGGAAAGTGTCTCCTTGTAATAGTGTCCCCTCCAGGGTCATGGAATTCTGTGGCCTCACAAATGAGGCTCCCTGAAGCTACAGCTGCATGTGGGACAGGCACCATCCCACCCTCGGGGGGTTTACAACTGAGTTCAGGCCATTGAAGAGTGACACAAATGTGTGATTATTCGGGTCCTATCGTGGGAAAACTGTAAGTGAGCAAGAATGACTAACAGGATGGGAATTGTATCAGGCTGAGGTCTATGAGGTCTTTCCTAAAGCAAAGGGAAGGTCATCCTATTCCTGAAGGATTCAGAGGAATTTTTTTCCCCGCACTATCCTAAAATCATGCTCTTTCTGTTTTAAAATTTTTAGTTATATTTCTTTTTCTTTTTCTTTTTTTGAGACGGAGTTTCGCTCTTGTTACCCAGGCTGGAGTGCAATGGCACGATCTCGGCTCACTGAAACCTCCGTCTCCTGGGTTCAGGCAAGTCTCCTGCCTCAGCCTCCTGAGTAGCTGGGATTACAGGCACGCACCACCATGCCCAGCTAACGTTTTGTACGGAGTTTCACCATGTTGACCAGGATGGTCTCGATCCCTTGACCTTGTGATCCACCCGCCTCGGCCTCCCAAAGTGCTGGGATTACAGGCATGAGCCACCGCGCCCGGCCATATTTCTTTAATAACAAAGCTCGGCTTTATTTTCTTTTTAGATGGAGTCTCGCTCTGTTGCACAGGCTGGAGTGCAGTGGCGCGATCTCAGCTCACTGCAACCTCCACCTCCCCAGCTCAAGTGATTGTCCTGCCTCAGCCTCCCAAGTAGCTGGGATTACAGGCACCCACTATCCCAACAGGCAAAGTATTTTTAGTAGAGATGGAGTTTCATTATGTTGTCCAGGCTGGTCTTGAACTCCTGATCTCAAGTCATCCACCTGCCTCAGCCCCCCGAAGTGCTGGGATTACAGGCATGAGCCACTGCGCCTGGCCCCCAAAGCTCAGCTTTCTCATCTATTTTCTTTTTTCAAAAATTTTTGTAGAGATGGGGTCTCACTCTGGTGTCCAGGCTTCTCTTCCACTCCTGGCCTCAAGTGATCCCACTGTCTCAGCCTCCCAAAGTGCTGGGATTACAGGCGTGAGCCACTGCACCTGGTCATAATGCTCCTTCTGTCTCAGCCTCCCAAAGTGCTGGGATTACAGGCATGAGCCACTGCACCTGGTCATCATGCTCCTTCTGTCTCAGCCTCCCACCGTGCTGGGATTACAGGCGTGAGCCACTGCACCTGGTCATCATGCTCCTTCTGTCTCAGCCTCCCACAGTGCTGGGATTACAGGCGTGAGCCACTGCACCTGGTCATCATGCTCCTTTTCTAAAATCAGCAACACAGATTTGCCCTGCACCTCCAATACTTGTGTTCACTTCTGAATCTCTTTCACCTTCAGCTAATTAGTTGTTTAATAACAATTTTCTTGAGGTATAATTGATAAAGAAAAACCTGCATACACTTAACGTATACAACTTGATGAGTCTGGATGTATGCACACATCCGTGACACCATTACTACCATGGAGGTGGGTAATTAGTTCTTATACATTTAATCAGTCCATAAGGAGGGGGTCCTTTTGTGCAACACAGAATTCAGAACTGAGTTCTTGGCCAGGCGGAGTGGCTCATGCCTGTAATCCCAGCACTTTGGGAGGCCAAGGCCAGTGAATAAGGAGGTCAGGAGTTAGAGACTATCGCGACCAACAAGGTGAAACCCCGTCTCTACTAAAAATACAAAAATTAGCCACGTGTGGTGGTGCGTGCCTGTAGTCCCAGCTACTCAGGAGGCTGAGGCAGGAGAATCACTTGAACCCAGGAGACGGAGGCTGCAGTGAGCCGAGATCACGCCACAGTGCTCCACCCTGGGCAAGAGAGAGAGAGAGACTCTGTCTCAAAAAAAAAAAAAAAAAAAAAAAAAAAGAACTGAGTTCTCATCTCAGCTCAACATCCCTTATTACGCCATCTTACACAAGTCTCTTAATCTCTCTGAAGTTCAGTTTCGGGTCTACAAGGGAGCGCGTAAGACATTTTCTCCTTAGGATGGCTGTGAGAATTAATCCCATTAAATTCTCAGCCCAGTGCTTGTCACATAGTAGGCCCTTGTGAGCAGGAGCGAATAACAGCTATTATAATAGGAGAGAAAATATATCTGATAATGGCCAGGGCTCATGTGATGCCTGGTGGCTTATGTCAAGGAAGGGGCCAGTGGTTCACAAAGCTAATTATTGGGTTTTTGGATCTTAAAAAACCTGGAGAGATAGTGTGGAGTAGTGGCTAAGAGAACTGATTCTGGAGCCAGATTTTACTGCTTAGTAATGATGCAACTCATGCCTTGCTGTCTTCATCCGTGAAAAAAGGACACCTACTTCTTGGGGTGAGTCTTAAGAGCATTCATACGCTAAGGACCTAAGATAGCCTAGCAGACAGTGGGCAATGCATACATGTTCATTCTTACCTCATTCAAAATAGTGGCTGGTTGTGGTGGCTCACACCTATAATCCCAGCACTTTGGGAGGCTGAGACAGGTGAATCACCTCAGATCAGCAGTTTGAAACCCGCCTGGACAACATAGGGAGAGCTTGTCTCTATAAAACATTAAAAAAAAAATCAGCTGTGCCATGGTGGCACATGCCTGGGGTCCGAGCTACCTGGCAGGCTGAGGTGGGAGGATTGCTTGAGCCCAGGAGGTCAAGGTTGCAGTGAGCCATGATGTTGCCACTGCACTCCAGCCTGGGCAGGAAAGCAAGAACCCACCTGAAACAAAAAATGAAATAGTGTTTCCCCTCCTGCATGTAAATCTCATCCTTCCCAACCCAGTTCAAACGTGCCGTCTCTGGTGAGGCTTACCCCACGCAGGGCCCTGCTGATGGTGGTGTGTTAGACAAGCACAGAGTGTGACTGAAGAAGACGAGCTGCAGGCCGTCTGTGGTGGAGTGCTTTCCGAAGGCCTGTCAGACGGTGTCTCAGACAAATCGATTAACCTCTCCAGCTCTCACTTTGCTAAAAAATGGGGGCCGGGCATGGCAGCTCACGCCTGAAATCCCAGCACTTTGGGAGGCTGAGGCGGGCAGATCGCTTGAGGTCAGGAGTTCAAGACCAGCCTGGCCAACATGGTGAAATCCGGTCTCTACTAAAAATACAAAAATTAGCTGGGCACGGTGGTGCACGCCTGTAATCCCAGCTACTCTGGAGGCTGAGGCAGGAGAATCACTTGAACCTGGGAGGGGGTGGTTGCAGTGAGCTGAGACTGCAGCACTGCACTCCAGCCTGGGCAACAGAGTAAGGCTCTGTCTCAAAAAAAGGGAATTATAGTACATATCAATACTTCAGAGGAACACAGCGGTGAACTGTACGCAGTGCTTAGATAGCACACGGCTTCTGTAAGGCGATGTCCCTCCAGAGTAACAACCTCACCCTGGGTTATGCAGTGCTGATCCCGCTTCAGGCACGGTCCTACAGGCTTTTCATGCAGGACTGTGCTTACTCTTCCTGTCATGATGATCATTTAGTTTTATTTATTGTTGTTTGTTTTGAGACAGGGTCTCACTGTCGCCCAGACTGGAGTGCAGTGACCCGATCAGGGCTCACCATCACTGCAACCTCTGCCTCCTGGGCTCAGGTGATCCTCCCACATCAGCCTCTCAAGTAGCTGGGACTGGTCTTGAACACCCGAGCTGAAGCGAATAGGTGTGAGCCATGGCACTGGGCTGATCATTTGATGGAGGGATGCGTTGAAGTGCACCAGGGAGGTGCCAGGAATCCCATGACTCATGGTATACATGACTCACTTAATGACACAGAGGTATTAGGCTGGTGCAAATGTAATTACAGTTATTGCCACCAATGGCAAAGACTTCCTTGCATAGAATTCCTTCCAGTGGGATTTGTGTTATACTCACAGTAGCTTTTGTAGTTTTTGCCACTAATGGCAAAAACCACAATTACATTTGCACCTACCTAATAGAACCTAGTGACAGGTCAAGCTGGCAGGCTGGCTCCAGTTTGTGGTTTCCCCCACCAAGCACCCCACGACTCAATCCTCCCACACCCTCCGCCCAAGGCTGGACATGTTGCCTTCGGGAAGTCTAGTGTGAGTGGAGAGCGAAGGAAGAAAGTGGATGGAAACAGACGCTCTCCACAGAATTCCTTCCAGTGGGATGTGTGTCATACTCACAGTAGCTTTTGAAGTTTGCACTGAGGGTGCTTCAGTGCGGCAGCAAGAGTCTTCAGAAAAGGTGGCTGTAAAGCACTGCTGGTCAGAGTCAGGACTTCCAGCTTATTGTTCACGGCAAACACAGAGCATAAGTCTTGCCACCAGTGAAGGAGCTCATTGCTCTCTGGTGCTCTACACGGGAGAAAGAAGAGCCAACGCCTCATCGTTAAACCAGGGAAAACCGACCAGGAAACCCAGGGCTAGTGCTCTCAACCCTGGTTAGGGCCATAGGTCTCTGGTGACTCTAAGACATCCTCATTTAAATGAAACACTCAGAAAAACCATCGCGAGATTTTTCAAGTCATTCCGGGGAGACACATGGCCTCAAGTAAGAGCCCTGTATTTTCCCATGACTTGGAAAAAAGGAAGTTGCTTTTATTTTTAATTTTTATTTGTTTTTTTTGAGACAGGGGGTCACTCTGCCACCCAGGCTGGAGTGTAATAGTCTGAACACAGCTCACTGCTGCCTTTGCCTCCCAGGTTCAAGCAATTCTCCTGCTTCAGCCTTCTGAGTATCTGGGATTACAGGTGCCCACCACCACGCCCAGCTAATTTTTGTATTTTTAGTAGAGATGGGATCTCACTATGTTGACCAGCCTGGTCTTGAACTCCTGGCCTCAAGTGATCCACCTGCCTCGGCCTCCCAAAGTACTGGGATTACAGGTATGAGCCACCGCACCCAGTCTGTTTCTTTTAATTCAAGATGTAAAAGATGTTTTTACTTAAGGAAAAAAATGCTGTAGAGGTGTGCTGCCCAATACAGTAGCTATTTACGTTTAAATTCATTAACATTAAATCTAACTTAAACATTCATTCACTTGGTCACACCAGCCACATTCCAAGAGCTCAGTGGTTGCATGTAGCCAGTGGTTCCCACATTGGACAAGACGGACACAGGATGTTTCCATCATCATGTTAAGTTCCACTGGAGAGCACTTTCCTTGAGACCAAAAGCTTCTGATACACAAAGGTCGGAGGGAGGCTGGGCACAGTGTCTCCAGCCTGTAATTCCAGTGCTTTGGGAGGCCAAGGTGGGGAGATTGCTTGGGGCCAGGAGCTGGAGATTAGCCTTGGTGATGTAGGGAAACCTCTTCTCTACAAAAAAAAAAAAATTAACCAGGCATAGTGGTGCATGTCTGTGATTCCAGATACTTGGGAGGCTGAGGTGGGAGAATCATTTGAGACCAGGAGGTGGAGATTGCAGTGAGCCATGACTGTACCACTGCAGTCTTGGGTGACAGAAAGAGACTCTGTGTCCAAAAAAAAAAAAAAAAAAGTAGGAGGGATAGATGAAGCAAGGTTCCATGTATATGTGCATGCAGGACTGAGGCAAGGAGGGTGAACAGCATGTCTCACTATGCGCAGGATTCTCCCAGGTTTAGCAAGGGAAGTCCTATATCCCAGGAACACTTTCAGTCCTGGCAGTAAAACTGAAAGTCCTGGATCCCAGAAATCTCCTGGATGCTAAACAAACTGGAACAGCTGGTCACCGTAGATACACGTTTGTCTCAAAACAGAAGTACTGGTAGGGCATGGTGGCTCACACCTGTAGTCCCAGCACTTTGGGAGACTGAGGTGGGTGGATCACGAGGTCAGGAGATCGAAATCATCCTGGCCAACATGGAGAAACCCAGTTTCTACTAAAATATGAAAAATTAGCTGGGTGTGGTGGCATGCACCTGTAGTCCCAGCTGCTCGGGAGGCTGAGGCAGGGGAATTGCTTGAACCCAGGAGGCGGAGGTTGCAGTGAGCCAAGATTGCGCTACTGCCCTCCAGTCTGGCAACAGAGCAAGACTCCCTCTCAAAACCAAACCAAACCAAACAAAAACAAACAAAAACAAACAAAAAACAGAAGTACTGGCCAGGCACAGTGGCTCATGCTTATAATCCCAGCACTTTGGGAGGCCGAGGCGGGAAGATCACCTGAGGTCAGCAGTTCGAGACTAGCCTGGCCAACATGGTGAGACCCTGTCTCTACTAAAAATGGCAAAATCAGCTGGGTGCAGTGGCACCTGTCTGTAATCCCAGTTACTCGGGAGGCTGAGGCAGGAGAATCGCTTAAATCCAGGAGGCAGAGGTTGCAGTGAGCTGAGATTGTGCCACTGCACTCCAGCCTGGGAAATAGAGCAATATTCTGTCAAAAAAAAAAACCAAAAAAACAAAAAAACCACCCACAACAGAAGCACTGCATAAACTAGACTAGGGAAGAGATCAGAAATGTTTGCGGATTGACCCCTAAACGCCCAGGAGCCTGTAGCCGAGCCCCCGCTTTCTCCCACCCCCCGGTAGGGTAGGCTACCCAAGGAGAGATGGAAGCACTTACTCAGAGCCAGGATGGGAACCGGAGCTGAGCTTCCACACGTTCGCGAAGTTCAGGGTGATGGCCAGCTCCATCTCCTGCAAATTTCGACAGTGCTTAAGGCAAAAAGCAGACACTTGAATGTCTTTATTCTTGACAATTCTCAAAACAGCTTTATGATAGCTATCTAGGGCTTGGCATATGAAGGCTTCCTCCTGGATTTCATGCAGACAGTAGAATAACTGTGGGACCCCACAGCACGGAGGAGGTGGGTCACGTTTATGCAACCGAGGGATGACTTTCAGCAGTTTCCTCTTGTTTCCAAAAGACACCCTGCATCTGAACGAGTGTTCCACGATGGGAGTGCAGGCCCTGTTTAGAAGGCCGAATAAGAAAAGCCCCATGTGTGAGAGAGAGTGTTTGCCTCCGCAGTAACCCGCTAGCAGGTGCTGGATATTTGCGTGGTTCAAAACATGAAAGTTTTTGAGTCTTTGTGGGAAACAGAGAACATAAAACAAGGCCGCAAAAAAGTCCTGAAAAATCAAGAGGGTAAAGGCATAGCGGTCTTCCTCAGCTGCAATTCTCCGAAGAATATTCACGCCAAGGAACGTGGCGACTCCCGTCTGGTCCATCTTTGCTCTTTCGAGATCTTTTTTACCAAACATGCATTTTCTGTGCCACATGCCGTCTGCGGCCAAGCCACACAGACCTTCTAGCTGTTGGCGGTGGGTCCTTCTGGAAAAGTTCTCAGCTCTGGTTGATAACAAGCTAGAAAGATACCTGACGAACACAGAGGTGGCATTTGGACATGCCTGTGTGAGCTCGTGTCCTCTCTCCATTTGCTGTTTCAGACAAGAACAGACCATCCAGCAAACCACAGGGACCTGACACATGGAGAAGAGAATGGTGTTTTCCATGGCAAAACTCAAGACGTCCTCTCCCTCCTTCGTGTGTCCAAAATAGGCCCGGAAATACTTGATTTTTTCCATCGTATTAAACCCCGTAAGGGTTACGAGAGAGGGAGACTTCAGCAAGGGCTGAAATGTCTGCCAAGAGGTAGATCTTATCATGATCAGCAGCGTGGCCTCTGGAAGCATCCTTTTGCTCAGCAAACTGCTCAGCAGGACAGACCCAGGCAATTTCCGCCTCCAGTCTTCACTCAGATCCTCCGATCTGTCAATGAGGGCAGACGTGAAGTCTTCAAAGCCATCCAAGAGGAGCAGAAGCTGGTCTGGTTTGGACATAATCTTTGACACGAGGTCCTGAGATCCGGGCCACCTGTGCTGCATCAGCTCCGAGAAGCTCTGCTCCGCTGTCTGGTTCATCTCTTGGCAATGGAAGTAGAAAGCGCACCAGGGCTTGTGGGCGTAGAACTTGTTTCTGGCCCACTCACACATCACCCTTTTGGCCAGGGTTGTTTTTCCAATCCCAGGAGCTCCCTGGATGACCACGGTCCTGGGCTGCCGACCCTGCGGTCTCCTGGGCAGAAGCAGACACGGTAAGTACTCCTCATGTCTGCACACGCCTTGGTACAAGAAGTCCCTGCAGTTTCCGGGCCACGTTGAATTGTCCTATATGGGAGAATACTTTTCTATCACGTTCCATTTGTAGTGCCATATTTTATCTAGATTTGTGAGAGGAGAGAAATAAAGGGTGCAACATTAGAATTGATCGTGGGAACTAACAGAGCAGTAAGAAAACCACCTCAGCCGGGCGCGGTGGCCCACGCCTGTAATCCCGGCACTTTGGGAGGCTGAGGTGGACGGATCACCTGATGTCAGAAGTTCGAGACCAGCCTGACCAACATAGTGAGACCGCATCTCTACTAAAAATACAAAAAATTAGCTGGGCGTGACAGTGGGAGCCTGTAATTCTAGCTACTCAGGAGGCTGAGGCAGGAGAATCACCTGAACCCAGGAGACGGAGGTTGCAGTGAGCCAAGGTTATGCCACTGCACTGCAGCCTGGGCCGCAGAGTGAGAACTCCATCTCAAAAAAAAAAAAAAAACGGTAAAAAGAAAAAAACACCAGTCTCAGGGTCCACTTGAAGCCCTGTGAGGCCCTTGCATAAGTGAAATACATTTCCTGATGCTGCTGCATCATTTAGGAAGCAGCAACGAACAGAAAACTCAACTTGAAGTGCCTTCAACAAAACAAGGACTGCATTCTACACAAGAAGCCTGGCAGGCGTAAGGCTGTTGAAATTCGGTCGAGTGGCACCATAGTTTCAGGACTGGCAGCATCACAATTCCCTCAGCCCTTTCTTTGTATTTCTTGCCTCACAGATAGAAGACACCTGCTATAGTGTTAGCTGTGTTGTCTGCATTCAAATCAGAAATACTTGGGAGGCCTGGGTGCCATGGCTCATGCCTGTAATCCCAGCATTTTGGGAGGCTGAGGAGGGTGGATCGCTTGAGGTCAGGGGTTCAAGACCATCCTGGCCAACATGGCAAAACCCGATAGGGCTGGGCACATGTTATTCATAAATAAAACTGGGTTCTGTTAACACAGAAGGTAGAATTGTTTGGGCAAACAGTTAATAAGATCTATCACAAACCTTCATCCCAATTTGTGATTCTTCTTCCCTACCTCTCTCCTTCCCTCAACTATAAACTTCACAAAGACAGAGACGATGCCTGGTTCTCACTAGATCCCTGGCTGACAGGTAGGAGAAGGCTTTCTAGAGGCCCCAGGTCTATTTATTATTAGCTTAAAGACCTTGAGCCAGTCAGACTCTCTAAGCCTCAATCTTGCCATGTCTAAAAATATAAAAATTAGCTGGGTGTGGTGGTGCACACCTGTAATCCCAGCTACTCAGGAGGGGGAGGCAGGAGAATTGCTTGAACCCAGGAGGCACAGGTTGCAGGGAGCTGAGGTCATGCCACTGCTCTTCAGCCTGGGCGACAGAGTGAGACTGTGTTTAAAAAAAAAAAAGAAAAAAAGGGCCGGGCACGGTGGCTAATGCCTGCAATCCCAGCGCTTTGGGAGGCTGAGGCAGGCGGAACATGAGGTCAAGAGATTGAGACCATCCCAGCCAACATGGTGAAACCCCATCTCTACTAAAACACAAAAATTAGCTGGGCGTGGTGGCGCACACCTATAGTCCCAGCTACTCAGGAGGCTGAGGCAGGAGAATTGCTCGAACCTGAGAGGCGGAGACTGCAGTGAGCCAAGATCACGCCACTGCACTCCAGCCTGGTGCCTGGTAACAGAGTGAGACTCTGTCTCAAAAAAAAGAAAAACCTGGGAGAAGAGACACACTCTATTGAAGCGGTCCCCAAGTGGCACGTAAGTTTTCCATGGACCAGGTGGCGGGAGGTGATTTGGGGATGATTCAAGTGCATTACATTAGCATGCACCTTAGTTCTCTTATTATTACATTGTTATATATAATGAAATAATTATACAATTCAGTATGACGTAGAGTCGCTGGGAACCTTGAGCTTGTTTTCCTGCAAACAGACAGTCCCATCCAGGGGTGATGGGAGACAGTGACAGATCATCAGGCATTAGATTTTCAGGAGCGCACAGCCTAGATCCCTTGCGTGTGCACAGTTCACGACATGGTTTGGGTTCCTATGAGAATTTAACGCCACTGCTGATCTGACAGGAGTGGAGCTCGGGGGTTATGTGAGTGACGGGGAGAAGCTGTAAGTACAGAGGAAGCATTGGCCACTCACCTCCTGTGTGTGGCCCAGGTCCTAACAGGTCACAGACTGGGACTGGTCCATGGCCCAAGGGTTGGGGACCCCTGAGCTAAGGGTTTGTGTCTTTTTTTTTTTGAGATGGAGTCTTACTCTGTCACCTGCGAATGCAGTGGCATGATCTTAGCTCACTGCACCCTCCACCTCCCATGTTCAAGCCATTCCCCTGCTTCAGCCTCCCGAGTAGCTGAGACTACAGGCACCCACCAGCACGCCTGGCTAATTTTTGTATTTTTAGTAGAGATGGGGTTTCACCATGTTGCTCAGGCTGGTCTTGAACTCCTGACCTCAGGTGATCCACCCGCCTCAGCCTCCCCAGGCGCTGGGATTACAGGTGTGAACCACCATGCCTGGCCTCTTTTTGCTTAAGTTCTGATTGTAGAAGAGACACTGGGTATGGTAACTTACAATCTGCCTTGCGTTAGGAACTGAGCAGCTCAGCCCAATCCACAGCCCATTTTTCCACCAGAGGGTCTGTTATGACGCAGACACATACCAGAGTCTTTTTCCTGCAGATTCACTTGTGTTTCTGCTGCATTCAAGTCCCCTAGCTCCAAGGCAGGTAGAATGTCTGGAACAGAGAAAAGGAGGCTGTCCCATGGGAATGATAGGACCTTCGTAGCAGGGACAGCATGAGCCAATGGCCGTTTTAAGGCAGGAGAGGCCACAGGGATGAAGAGTCTCACCCTCTCACCACCTCTGTTCAGGGAGAATAAAGTCACCTAGATCTATCTCTATCTCAATGATTTTAGGAAATGAGAAAAGGAAGATGTTAGAAAATGTTTAGAACATTAGGAAATATTCTATGATGTGCTGAGTGAGGTGTTCAATAATGTATTATAAATGTACGGCCCAGCCAGACACTGAGGGAGAAATATAAAGAAATGCACATATATGCCCGGGTGTGGTGGCTCACGCCTGTAATCCCAGCACTTTGGGAGGCCGAGGCGGGCCGATCACAAGGTCAGGAGATCGAGACCAGCTGGCTAAGTTGGTAAAACCCTGTCTCTACTAAAAATACAAAAATTAGCCAGGCATGGTGGTGGGCGCCTGTAATCCCAGCTACTCGGGAGGCTGAGGCAGGAGAATCGCTTGAACCCGGGAGGCAGAGGTTGCAGTGAGCCAAGATCATGCCACTGCACTCCAGCCTGGGTGACAGAGTGAGACTTCATCTCAAAAAAGAATACACAGATATGTAAAATATATATACAGTTTAATACCTATGTAGGTGTATACCTATGCATACAGTAGACCCTTCATGTCTGCATCTGTGGCATCAATCCACTGAGGATGGAAAACAAATTAAACCCCCCCCAAAATACAACAATAAAATGATACAATTTAAAAACCAACATAAGGCTGGGCACTGTGGCTCATGCCTGTAATCTCATCACTTTGGGAGGTTGAGGCAGGAGGATCGCTTGAGCCAAGGAGTTCAAGACAAGCTTGGGCAACATAGCAAGGCCTCAACTCTACAAAATAATAATAATAATAATAATTAGCCAGGCAGGGTGGCACACCTGTAGTCCTAGCTACTTTGGAGGCTGAGGCAGCAGGATTGCTTGAGCTCAGGAGGTTGAGGCTGAAGTAAGCCATGATCGTACCACTCCACTCCAACCTGGGCAATAGAGTAAGACTTGTCTCAAAAAATAATTACAAAAAAACCCAATACAGTATAATAACTATTTATATAGCATTTACATTGTCTTAGGTATCGTAAGTAATTTAGAGTGATTTTAAGTCTGTGGTAGGATGTGTAGAGGTTCTATGCAAATAGTATGCCATTTTACATGAAGGAGTTAAACACCCACGAATTTTTTCAGTACCCTTGAGGAAGAGCCTGGAATCAATCCCCCAAGAATACCAAGGCACCTCTAGTTTAATAAGTTTGTGTGCGCATATGTGTACGTACATGTGTCTAACTATGTATACACATACACATGTAGTCATTGATTCTTGTTACGTACGGCAGTTCTGCCCTGTAACTTTCTTGTGAATGCCACATTAGCTAATACTGAACCATTGCTCCCAAGAAAATACATGGTTCGTTTCCTGCTAATCTCTGGTTACTACATTTTCATTGACTAATCAATAGAAAAACTTGTTTCACACATGTTTTTGTTTAAAGACACCTTATTTAGTATATATTGTTGATTAACATTGAGTTCATGGCCAACCACACCTGAAGAAAGCTCATCTAACAGGTGTATTCTCTCCCTAAGGCACGGCACAGCCTACTTGCCCTGAGAAACACTGAAATGCACACTTCTGAGTGCTACTTTAAACAGCAAAGCCACCAACTCAAAGCACAAAAGTGTGGCACCAGATAGACGTGGAAATGACTGTGGCTTACAGGGTGAGAGCTGAAGCCAGAAGGTAGAGCGTCGCCTTGTCTGACCTCAGTTGGGAGGTCAGCTCAATGTTTCTGCCGCTTTGCTTCCTGGGAGTGATCTTGCAAGTGCTGTCAGTATCGATTTTGGGGTTAAAAATGCATTTTAGTGAGTAGGCAAATTCACGAATACAGAATCCATGAATAATGAAGATCAAGTGTGTCTGTGTGTGTGTGTGTGTCTGTGTGTGTGTGTGTGTGTTCTGACACAAAGTTTTGCTTTTGTCACCCAGGCTGGAGTGCAGTGGCGTGATCTTCGCTCACAGCAACCTCCACCTCCTGGGTTCAAGCGATTCTCTTGCCTTAGCCTCCCGAACAGCTGGGATTACAGGTGCCTGCCACCACATCCAGCTAATTTTTTTTTTTTTTTGTACTTTTAGTAGAGACAAGGTTTTATCATGTTGGCTGGGCTGGTCTCAAACTCCTGACCTTAGGTGATCTGCCCGCTTCCCCCTCCTAAAGTGCGGGGATTTCAGGAATCAGCCACCAGGCCCGGGCTCTCTGTGTGCTTTCATCAGGTTTTAGTAAACATTAACATTTTCTGTTAAACACTAAGATTTTCTCTATCACTGAGCCATGAGGTTTCCGTCCCCTCTGATTTTCCTTTCCATTGACACTCTCTCCTCCTCACACGATCAGCTATTTCCTCATGTGTTAGGTCCGAACCTTAGCGCCACTTCCTCAAAGAGGACTTCCTGGGCTGCCTTATCAGAAGAAAGTCCCTTTTCGCAATCAAACATACTCTAGCCATCTAATATTTGAGCACCGATGACATGCTAGGTGCTGAGCCAGCTGCTGGGGTGACAGTGGCTAAGGAGACACAGGGCAGCCACCCTCCTACTGCTTACGTTTAAAATTGTGGAGCTGATGTCTTCTCCATTTTTGCTGATGAGACTGAGTCCTTACAGCATCAGCTATTGGGAGAGGTGGGTTCATATCTTCTGTCATGTCTGGATTTGTGTACTTTTTAAAAAATACAGTAGTCCCCCCTTCTCTGCAGGGTTTAGGTTCCAAGATCCCTAGTGAATAGCTGAAACTGTGCATAGTACTGAACCATACAGATGCTGTTTTTAAGATACATACCTAGGCCGGGCACATTGGCTCACACCTGTAATCCCAGCACTTTGGGAGGTCAAGGCAGGTGGATCACCCAAGGTCGGGAGTTTAAGACCAGCCTGGCCAACATGGTGAAACCCTGTCTCTGTTAAAAATACAAAAATAAGCCAGGCTGGTGGTGTGCGCCTGTAATCCCAGCTACCTGGGAGGCTGAGGCTGGAAAACTGCTTGAACGCAGGAGGTGGAGGTTGCTTGCAGTGAGCTGAAATCGCACCACTGCACTCCAGACTGGGTGAGAGAATGAGACTCCATCTTAAAATAGAAAAAAAAAAAAAAAAAAAACATACCTACCTATGATAAAAGTTTAAATTATAAATGAGGTACAGGAAGAAATTAACAATAATAATGAAATAGAACAATCATAATACTCTACTATTATAAATGGTATGTAAATGTGGTCTCTCTCTCTCTCTCAGACTATCTCACTGCAGGCCAGTCACGGTGGCTCATGCCTGTAATCCCAGCACTTTGGGAGGCCAAGGAGGGCAAATCACGAGGTTAGGAGATCAAGGTCATCCTGGTTAACATGGTGAAACCCCATCTCTACTAAAATTACAAAAAATTAGCCAGGCGTGGTGGCACGTGCCTGTAATTCCAGCTACTTGGGAGGCTGAGGCAGGAGAATCGCTTGAACTGAGGAGGCGGAGGCTGTGCTGAGCCAAGATCGCACCACTGCACTCCAGCCTCGGCGACAGAGCAGGGCTGGAGTGCAGTGTACAAAAAATAAATACATACCTACCTATGATAAAAGTTTAAATTATAAATTAGGTATAGCAAGAGATTAATAAAATAGAACAATGATAATACTCTACTATCATAAATGGTATGTAAGTGTGGTCTCTCTTTCTCAGAATATCTCACTTTACTGTACTCACCTATTTTTGGCCATGATTAACCATAGGTAACAAATTTCAGAAAGCAAAACCTTAGATAAGGGGACTAGTGTAGTCCAGCTCTGCTTTACACATATTGAAGATGAGGTTTAGGATTACAATATTCTCCTGTGGGACTGACCCTTTGTTGCTGCAAGATGGCCTTTAAAATCTTTAACCCTCTTGCTTTGTATATAACACTGTGGACATCACACTAGCTATACCAGCTTTCTTCTGCCTACTGTTTCCACAGCACATGTTTTTCCACTATTTTACTTTTTACTTCTCTATGTCTTCTTTTTGTTTGTTTCAGACACGGTTTTGCTCTTGATGCCCGGGATGGAGTGCAATGGCAGATCTTGGCTCACCACAACCACCACCTCCTGGGTTCAAGTGATTCTTCTGCCTCAGCCTCCCAAGTAGCTGGGACTAGAGGCACCTGCTACCATGCCTGGCTAATTTTTGTATTTTTAGTAGAGATGGGGTTTCTCCATGTTGATCAGGCTGGTCTTGAACTCCTGACCTCAGGTGATCCACCCACCTCAGTCTCCCAAACTTCTGGGATTACAGGCATGAGCCACTGTGCCTGGCCCTCTACGTCTTCACTTAATGTTCATGTCATATAAGCAGTATTCACTTAAGTTTTTTTTAAAAAATATGCCCACATGGCAGCCTTTGCCTTTGGGTTGGATCCATTATCTGCCTCCACTGTTTGCATTCTCTCCCAGATGGCCAGTAGGTGGCAGGGGTGGTGAGTAGAATATTTAGCTGCCCAGCAGCGAAGCCCACCCCCTCTTTATCCACCAGATCAACACTCACCATTCATCTCCCTGTGTACCCAAACCCACATGTTATCATAGTTCATCATGGCAAAGATTTTGCAAGTTATATCCCAAGCTCGCCGTCCAGGAAAATGCTCTATCAAGAGATGAACCACCTCTGCCCAGCTGGCTGTCTCGACCTGGTCCCAGGTGACAGGGACGGTGCCAGCATTGAGCTCATTCAGTAAGAACTGCTTGAACCATTGTAGCTCCTCCTTGCTCACATGCTTCATGTACAGCATGACCCCATTTTCACATGGGGAGCCAGGGTAGCAAGACAATGTCCAGGGTGAAAGATAAGAACTGTGAGTGGAGGGGGACGAAAAGGGAGTGGGGGTGTCAGAGGGTGGATTCACATCACTCATCTTTAGTCAAGGCAGAGAACACCTCGGCGTCCACGATAAAGACAACCAGTCAGAAGAGAGAAACATGAGACCTGCGGAGACATAGAACAATAAAACAAGAAGATGAAAACACCACCCAAGAGGACACATTTATTTAGTGCTTACTTGGCAGAGCATTCTGTGGGCCAGGTACTCCCTTTACCTCCTTTCTTCAAAGATTCTCTGCCCTGTGGAAAACCTGATGATGCACTGAGTGTTTGGGATTGGTCTGTTAGACTAATGGACTCTTTGTTGTTTTTATTCTCTATGCCTCCTTTTGGGAAAGAGGCAAGCAAAATATCAAAGCCTTCATAAAAGTTTTAGCAAAAAGGAAAAATAGAGGCAGGTAAAATAATTCAATGAAGCTAAAATCTGGAAAATATATGGTTGGTTAGAAGACTCCATGAGATTAAATATGATTTCAAATTGAACAAAGTTTTTATTCGTAAAAAATGGATCATGCATTAGAGAAATGCAAATCAAAACCACAATGAGATGCCATCTCACACCAGTCAGAATGTGATTATTAAAAAGTCAAACAACAGATGCTGGTAAGGTTGCAGAGAAAAATGAATACACTGTCTGTGGGAGTGTAAAGTAGTTCAGCTATTGTGGATGACAGAGTGGCAACTCCTCAAAGACCTAAAAAGAGAATTACCATTCAATTCAGCAATCCCATTATTGGATATATACCCAAAGGAATATAAATAATTTTACTCTAAAGACATATGCGTGTGTATGTTCATTGCCGCACTATTCACAATAGCAAAGACATGGAATCAACCTAAATGCCCATCAGTGATAGAATGGATAAAACAACTGTGGTACAAATACACCCTTGAACACTATGCAGCCATAAAAACAATGAGACCATGTCCTTTGCAGGAACATAGATGGAGCCAGAGACCATTATCCTTAGCAAATTAACAGAGGAACAGGAAGCTGAATACCACATGTCCTCATTTATAAGTGGAAGCTAAATGATGAGGACACATGGACACAGAGAGGGAATACCACACACTGGAGCCTATTGGAGGCTGGAGGGTGGGAAGAGGGAGAGGATTAGGAAAAATAACCAGTGGGTACTGAGATTAATACCTGGGTGATCAGATCATCTGTACAACAAACCCACCCGCATAACACATTTACCTATATAACAAACCTGCACATCTATTCCTATTTCTAAAAGAAACATTAAAAAAGGGAAAAAAATGATCATGGGTGTGTTTTTGTCCCCCTCACCCCAACTTCCCGTTATAGCTTCTTATTTTATTTCTTATTTATTTATATAGTCTGAGATGGAGTCTCACGGCAGCCCTCAGGCTGGAGTGCAATAGTGCGATCTCGGCTCTCTGCAACCTCTGCTTCCTGGGTTCAAGCGATTCTCCTGCCTCAGCTTCCCAAGTAGCTGAGATTTCAGGCACCCACCACCACACCTGGCTAATTTTTTTGTATTTTTAGTAGAGACAGGGTTTCACCATGTTGGCCAGGCTGGTCTCAAACTCCTGACCTCAAGTGATCCACCTACCTCAGCCTCCCAAGGTGCTGGGATTACAGGCATGAGCCACCGTGCCTGGCCAATACCTTCTAATTTAACACTTTCCCCCTTTATAACTTATTTGACACCCAAGCCCCTGGATAAACTTGTTTAATCGACTCAGTCTTCCCGTGAGTCCAGAGTAGCTGGGCTTGCTCCCCGGACAAAGGTGAAGGGCACCTGGGAGGCTGACTCTTGCTAGTGCTCCTCCCGTCCAGTGGGTGGCGCTGCATGGAGACTCCTAACCCAGTCACATATTTTCTACCTCTATTTATTGCATGACCATTGCTGACCACGTTCCAGCCATGGTGAGCTGCGGCTTTAAGAAATTTGCAGGGCTGGCTGGGCCCGGTGGCTCACGCCTGTAATCCCAGCACTTTGGGAGACCAAGGCAGGTGGGTCACTTCAGGCCATGATTTCAAGACCAGTCTGGCCAACGTGGTGAAATCCTGCCTCTACTAAAAATACAAAAATTAGGTGGGTGTGGAGGCGTGCACCTGTAATCCCAGCTACTTGGGAGGCTGAGGCAGGAGAATCGCTTAAACCTGGGAGGCGGAGGTTGCAGTGAGCTGAGATTGCACCCCTGTACTCTAGCCTGGGTGACAGAGCAAGACCCTGTGTCAAAAAAGAAACAAGAAAGAAAAGAAGGAAGGAAGGAAGGGAGGGAGGGAGGGAGGGAGGGAGGAAGGAAAGAGGGAAAGAAGGAAGGAAGGAGAAATAAAGGAAATTTGCAGGGCCAGGGAGGATGTTGGCAATTACTTCATTGTTTTGTTTTACTCTCATTCACTGCTGAAGGGAACATAAGCAGGGGGAAGCACTCTGAAAGTCCTTTTAACAATATCTACCAATCATGTGTGCGCTGCCAGGGAACCCAGTGGTTCTACTTCTAAAACTGCACCCTACAGATATATGTGCATGTGCCATAGGCATAAGCCAGTCCGTCTTAGTCTGTTTGGACTGCTGTAACTAACACCATACACTGGGTGGCTTATTAACAACAGACATTTATTTGTCCCAGCTCTGGGGGCTAGAAGTCCAAGATCAAGGTGCTGGCAGATTGTCTGGTAGGAGCAGCACACAAAAAATTAGCTGGGCGTAGTGGCAGGTGCCTGTAATCCCAGCTACTAGGGAGGCTGAGGCACAAGAATCCCTTGAACCTGGGAGGCAGAGGTTGCGGTGAGCTGACAACAGGCCACTACCTTCCAGCCTGGGTGGGAAGAAAAAATAATTACATCCCATGAATCCTTTTTTGTCCATTCTACCAAGGAGAAAAGTGAAGCTGAACTAAGTTAAGTGCATTCAGCCCAAGCTGTGAGTGTTGGGAGCTGGCACTTGGAACCTGATGGGATTCCTAAGCCCAGGAGCCGAGCCATGGGGGTGAGAGACACCTGCCGTTTTTGAAGAGGAATACTTGCAGAGGGCATCTCAAAGTCAGCGCTGCTTAATTCTGGAGGCTTCTCTGCGCCTTGCTGTTTCTTCTTCGTGTCTACAGTGATCGTGATTTTTTTCTGAATGCGTCAGCCAATGGCGACCCTAGACCTCTGGACACCTGGAGACGCCACAACGTCTCTTTCAGGTCTTAGGATTTTGCGAGTGCTGTGAGTTACCTGACTCCACTTTGGAGTCAGGAAAGCTCAGTTTCAGAGACTGGCAAGGATTTTATGAATGAGGGCGGGTAACGTTCACTGTTGAATCTCTAGCACTCCTGATTTTCAATATGGGCCCACTGGGTGCGGCCAACTCAAGTGTCTGCCATTGTAACTGTCAGGACGTGGATGACGAGGAAGAGTAGGTTGAAGAGAGAAAGGAACAACACAAAACAGCAAAACAGAACTCACCCTGCAGAGAATTACTCTTCCTAGCTCCTTCCTGTCAAAGCAGAAATCACTTGGTCTGCCCCACCCCTCAACCCTTATAGGTGCTGGGGAATTCAGGAAACTGATACCTTCTCGTCCCATTGGCCGGGGCTGGCTGGCTAGAATTCCTCTGCATTGCCCTGATTGGGAAGCATGTAGCACCCTTGATTCAGAATTAATGGGCTGCAGGACTTGGCCCTACAGGTGCTTCTGATTTGTGAAGGAACTTCTCCCTTGCCTCTTAGGTCGAGAAGAAGCAACAGAAAATTACAAATTTAGAGAGCTTCCCAAGCTCATTAGAAGGCTGAACTGAGCGTCATATTCAGTCCTCAAGCACCACTTCCCATTTGGAAACATTTAGGGTAATTCACAGGCTAGTCTTGTTCACATGTTTATCTCTTCTACTTGGGATACAATTGTATTGAGCAAAAGGGGGGTCTCAGCATCATCAGGGCCCGATATAGGTCCCGCATACAACAGGCCCTGTCTCAGGGAGGCCCAGAGACACAGCTTGTGGGAAAAGGAAAACTCACCAGCAGAGAGTGCAAGGGAGGTGAGGTTGGGAAGGACGGGCTTGAGGAATTTAAAAAAAAAAAACCTATAGTTGAAGGGATGAAAACCCACAAGATAACCAACTTTATCAAGTTTGCATCAACTCATGATAGAATATCAGCAGTTTTTACGTATGAGTTTAAAATTTTATTTTATTTTATTTATGTATATTTGAGACAGGGTCTTGATCCATGGCCCAGGATGAAGTGAAGCGCTGCGATCATACCTCACTGCAGCCTCGGCTTCCTGGGCTCAAGGGATCTTCTGCCTCAGCCTCTGGAGTAGCAGCGTTACATAAAAGGGGTCCCGGTCCAGATCCCCAGAGAGGGTTCTTGAATCTTGTACAAGAAGGAATTCAGGGCGAGTCCAAAGAGTAAAGTAAAATCAAGTTTATTAGGAAATAAAGGAATAAAAAAATGGCGATTCCGTAGACAGAGCAGCCCTGGAGGCTGCTGGTTGCCCATGTTTACGGTTATTTCTTGATGATATGTTAAACGAGGGGTGGATTATTCATGCCTCCCCTTTTTAGACCATCTAGGGTAACTTCCTGATGTTGCCATGGCATTCGTAAACTGTCATGGCACTGGTGGGAGTGTGGCAGTGAGGATGACCGGAGGTCACTCCCGTCACCGTCTTGGTTTTGGTGGGATTTGGCCGCCTTCTTTACTGCAAGCTGTTTTATCAGCAAGGTCCTTATGACCTGTATCTTGTGCTGACCTCCTATCTTATCCTGTGACTTAGGATGACTTAACCATCTGGGAACGAAGCCCAGTAGGTCTCAGCCTCATTTTACCCAGCTCTGGTTCACACGCCTCTGGCATAACTCACTGCAGCCTCGGCTTCCTGGACTGAAGGGATCTTCTGCCTCAGCCTCTCGAGTAGCAGCATTACTCAAGAGACCATAGCTACATGCCAGCACTCATGGCTAATTTTCTGTAGAAACAAGGGTATCACTATGTTGTCCAGGCTGGTCTTGAACTTCCGGCCTCAAGTAATCTCCTGCCTCAGCCTCCCAAACTGCTGGGATTACAGGCATGTGCCATCATGCCCGGCATATGTATAAATTTTATATCACACAGGTTATGATGATGTGTTTTCAGACATCAGCAGAGAGAAAGTCAAAGGTAAAATCACTTTCATTAGGTTTACAGGAAATAGCCAAGAGTATGTTGTCAAACACTGGGGATTTTTGGCCACCTCATAGGTAAGTAATGAGACTTCGTATAATTTTGAACTTTCCTTTCTTTTATTATATGGGATATTCAGCATGTTTTCAGATGGCTAAGAGTCATTGGCTTTTCTTTGCTTACAAACCATTATTGATTTCTCCATTTCATTTTGGTAATTTTTCAAAGCTCTTTATAGATTAGACATACGCTGAGTGTGGAGGCTTATGCCAGTAATCCCAGCCCTTTAGGAGGCCGACACAGGCGGAGTCTTTGAAGTCAGGAGATCGAGACCAGCCTGACCAACATGGTGAAACCCCATCTCTACTAAAATACAAAAAAAAAAAAAAAAAAAAAAAAATTAGTTGGGCATGTGGGCACATGCCTATAATCTAAGCTACTCTGGAGGCTGAGGCAGGAGAATCACTTGAACCTGGGAGGCGGAGGCTGCAGTGAGCCGAGTTGTAACCATTGCACTTTAGCCTGGAGACAGAGCAAGACTCCGTCTCAAAAAAAAAAAAAAAAACAAACAAACAAACAAAAAAAAACAAAAAAAAAACAGGCATATAAGCACCATCTAAGTTGCAAATACATTTACCAGCTTATAGTTTGTCTTTTTACCTTGCTTAATGCTACTTTTGTTAGAAATGCTTAAAAAACATTTGTAATAAAATTTGTTTATTTTTTCTAACTGATTTTGAATTTTAAATCTTAAGAAAGCTGTCTCCACCATCAGGTTCTAGAGGAATTCAATTATTTTCTTCTGGTGCTTCTAAGGTTTTACTTATTTATGCATTTAAACCACTGATGTACTTGAAAATTATTGTGACCCAGCAATCCCATTACTGGGTATATATCCAAAGGATTACAAATCGTTCTACTATAAGGACACGTGCACACGAATGTTCATTGCAGCACTGTTTACAATAGCAAAGACCTGGAACCAACCCAAATGCCCATCGATGATAGACTGGATAGGGAAAATGTGGCTCATATACACCATGGAATATTATGCAGCCATCAAAAACGATGAGTTTGTATCCTTTGTAGGAACATGGATGAACCTGGAAACCATCATTCTCAGCAAACTGACACAAAAGCAGAAGATCAAACACCGCATGTTCTCACTCATAGGCAGGTGTTGAACAATGAGAACACATGGACACAGGGAGGGGAGCATCACACACTGGAGTCAGTTGGGGGGAAATAGGGGAGTGACGGTGGGGGGTGGGGAGTTGGGGAGAGATAGCAAGGGGAGAAATGCCAGATGTAGGTGACGGGGAGGAAGGCAGCAAATCACACTGCCATGTGTGTACCTATGCAACAATCTTGCATGTTCTGCACACGTACCCCAAAACCTAAAGTGCAATAAAATAAATAAATGGAAAAAGAAAATTATTGTGTTGTGTAATGTAAGACATAGATGTAGTGCCACCACACTTATTAAAAATCAATTTCCCTCACTTACAAGTGATGCAATACTTATCAAATTTGTTATATGTTATATATATAATATATATAATTCTATTAACGCATAACATATGTTAATAATTCTATTTCTGGATTTTCTAGTCTGTTCCTTTGCTCAGTCTGTTTGCACATGTGCCAGTACTATATTTTAATTATAATTAAATTATAATTCTATTTTTATAAACTATCTGCTAGGTTAGTCCCTCCTCCTTTTTCTTTTCAGGATTTTCCAGGCTATTCCTACGAATTTAATTTGTCCAGTTGAATTTTATAATCTACCTCTGCAACTCCAGGAAAAACCACGATGTATTTGTGTTAGAGGGAAGTGGCATATTTCTTAAGTTGAGCTTTCCATGCAAAAATGTGGTATTTATTTCTTTAAGGCTTAAGTCGACTTTGGGTCTTGCAAAAATATATTTTATAGATTTTCTCATGTGAGTTTTGGATATTTCTTAAGTTTTTAAGTATTTTACTTTCAAATTTTTTTTTGCTATAGTAAATAGGGGTTTTCTTTTTCATCGTTTCTTATTTTTTGTTTGGGTATTTGAAGTCTATTGATTTTTGAATACTTATTTTCTTACCTGCTGTATTACCAATTTCTGTTGTTGGTAGGAGTTTTCCCATGCAGTCTTTTGCATTTTCCAGATACATAATCAAGTTTGCAAATATAGAATTTTTTTTTTTTTTTTGAGACAGAGTCTAGCTTTGTCACCAGGCTGGAGTGCAGTGGCATGATCTCGGCTCACTGCAACCTCTGCCTCCCAGGTTCAAGGCATTCTCCTGCCTCAGCCTCCCAAGTAGCTGGGATCACAGGCACACGCCGCCACATGCAGCTAAGTTTTGTAGTTTTAGTAGAGTGGGGTTTCACCTTGTTGGCCAGGATGGTCTCGATCTCCTGACCTCGTGATCCCCCCGCCTTGGCCTCCCAGAGTGCTGGGATTACAGGTGTGAGCCACCGCGCCCGGCCTGCAAACAGTTTTACCTGTTGCTTTCTAATTATTATACCTCTCTAATTGTGTTCCAATTGCCAATTTAAAGCCCATAACTTGAGTTTAAAACTAGTTAACACTGTTGATATAACTGGTTAACATCTCCAGCAGAATGCTAAGTAGCAGTGGAGTTAAGACTACCCTCGTCTTGTTTCTGACTTCAGTGGAAAATCCTTTGTGTTCACGATCGAATGACTGAAGGAGCCTTTTTCCTGCGGTTGGAAGAACAAACAGTCCTATACGTGGTGGCAATTGTGATGCTAATGTCTCACCAACTCTTTCTTCCTCTCATCTTTCACTGCACTGTGAGGTCTCTCAGGTGGTGGGAGGGGTAATCACAGGCCTTGCTCACATCAGTGACTCTTTGCTGGAGTGGATGACTCCCTTTACTTCAGGATAGTATGGTTTTTCATTAGAACCCGACTCTGCCTCCCGTCCTGAATAATCCTGTGATCATCTAGACCTGGAGGAAGAAGAGCCAGAGATCGTATATAGCAGCTGAATCTTGTTGGCTTCTCACCTGACCCTGAGTCGTCCTGGGAAGAGGGAGTGGGAACAGAGTAATAAACCAAAAGGCCCCGCGACACAGGTAAGAGGAGGCAGCTGGCTCACGGGCTGGGCACAGGTGAGGAAGGGGTGACAGCTAAGAGGAGGCAGCTGGCCCACGGGCTGGGCACAGGTGAGGAAGGGGTGGCAGTGACTACTTCGGTCGGGTTTCCGGAATCATAGCCTCTGGAAACTCGTGTGAGGTTCGAGCTCTGCTTGGTAAGAGATGGTTCCTCTCTCTGCTCTAAGGTTTCGTCTTTCTCTGGGATCTTTTCTTTCACTGTATCCTGCTGTTTTCATCTCACTTCCTTCTTTGACGAGTTCCGCCTCCTTGGCCAAAGGGGTTCCGCGGTCCTGGGAGACTCTCTAGCTGAATTTCTCTGTTCCTGTAACGTCTCCCTGCAGGGCTTTTGCCCTTGCCGTTTTCACTGACCACTGTACCCCCTCATTCCCTTGCTACCCTCCTTGGCTCCATCAAACGCATGCTTCAAGTTTGGGGGAATTTCCTTTCTAGTCTCAGGTACCGGACCTGTTTGCTGTATAACTTCATGGCACCATGCGGGTCTCATACTCACCGTGCTTAACTTTCATTACAGTTGATCCTCCTTATTTGCAGATTCCACGTCTGTGAGTTCATCTACTGAACTCACGCCTGGCCCCCTTGCTCAGCCTCTACTGGGTGTTCGATGATAGCTTAATGCCGTTTGAATCTCAAATAAGCATTTTCCCTACGCTTTATCCTCCATAATACCTGAAAGGGTTTTTCTCCATGATGTTTCAGACTTTCCTCTGTGTACCCTTCCCCATCATTTCTTTCATTTCTTCAACAATTTCTGGACTACTGCAATGAATCTGGGCTGCCAGGGTGGGTCCTAACATACATCTCTTCTGGGGATTTCTCTTTGGGAGACATGTGGGGGCCACACACCAGTAACTTCAAGAACAGTGCTTTGGGCCAAGCACAGTGGCTAACCCCTGTGGTCCCAGCACTTTGGGAGGCCAAGGCAAGTGGATCACCTGAGGTCAGGAGTTCGAGACCAGCCTGGCCAACATGGCGAAACCCTGTCTCTACTTAAAATACAAACATTAGCCACACGTGGTGACGGACACCTGTAATCCCAGCTACCCAGGAGGCTGAGGCAAGGGAATCCCTTGAACCTGGGAGGCAAAGGTTGCAGTGAGCCAAGATTGTGCCACTGCACTCCAGCCTGGGCAATAAGAGCTCAACTCTGTCTCCAAAAAAAAAAAAAAAAACTGTTTTGTTTTACTGTCTTTCTGTTGCTTTCAATGCTACCTGGCATTTTGACATGACCCAGCATACCTGCTGGACCAGGTTCTGAGGGGGAAATAGCGGCGGAGCCGTCTCAACCACCGTTAGCTGCTTGGTGGCCGACATTGTGATGGGTATAAAACAGCATTGACTTCTATTTTCTCTGTTAGTCCTTCTCCCTGATTAAATAAGCTTTTTCTCTCATCTTTGTACTCCCTGCTAATACCTGAAAGGGTTTTTCTCCATGATGTTTTCAAATTGTAGTTCCCCTTGTTCCCATGTCTCACATGTATTTGATCTTTACTGTGACTAGTTCACTTCCGTGTTCTTTGTATTCACCTTTCGGGTGAACGTCTGAATGTGAGTTGGTAAGTGAAGTATTGGATGCGAGATTAAAAATTACACCAAGACAAAAGTATGCCAAATTGCAGGGTCTTTAATGCCGGCGGCCACAGAGGACTCACGTCTCTCCAACCTGTGGCCCCAAGCTCGGGGAGAGAGGAGTTTTTAAGCTGAAAAACCACATCCTGGTTTTAGGACTGAGAGGGTGAGGGGATGCAGAGCAAGCACGCAAGCAGTTTTACATAGTGGGCATTTTTCAGAGCAAGCTCGCTGTTTTTATTTACAGAAGCCAAGGTCAGCAGTCATTGTGAGGAGAATGGGGCAGCCGTTACAACTTATTTTTGGGAAACAGCTTTGTCCTGTATAAAATGGCGTTGCTCAGGTTCCAGCGGTAGCACAGTAAGTACTGTCTGGAGCCTGTAGCTTTGACAGCACCGTTGTCACTGTTTTAGTAAGGCGGATAAATCAGGTGCTGATGGTATCCCTACTTTTGGGATGGGATGAAAACCAGTGATCTGGAGTCTAGATAAGGTTGCCAGAGAAAACACCCGGTTAAGTCAGGATTTCAGATAAGCAACTTTTTTTTTTTTTTTTTTTTTTTTTTTTTTTGGTATACATATGTTCCAAATGTCACTCATTGTGTATCCAGAATTTAATGGGAATCAGCACCATCGGGAATTGGATTTAAGGAAAACAGCGAATAACTTTTTAAGTTTATCCCAAATAACATTCATTGTTGACCTGAAATTCAAATTTAACTCAGCATCTTGTATTTTTGTTGGTTGAATCTGGCAACGCCATCGATGTGGACCATCGCCGCTTGCTCTCTGCCTTTACTGTTGCCTTCCATTTTCTCAGGGGTGCTGAACAAGAGACACATGAGCTAGGTTCAGCCCAATTGACTGATCCTTAGATTGCCAGAAGGTGGAGTTAGTATTTTCAAAATTTTACTGGTTTTCTTACAGAAATATGTGCTTGCTTTTTAAGTGAAAAGATGTTTGCATTTATAAATCTCTTTTCCCTTTTTCCCCTTCCCCTGCTCACTGAAAGAAACTACCTGAGGCCAGGTGTGGTGGCTCACACCTGTAATCCCTGTACTTTGGGAGGCTGAGGCGTGCGGATCACCTGAGCTTAGGAGTTCGAGACCAGCCTGTCCAACTTGGTGAAACCCTTTCTTTACTAAAAACTACAAAAATTAGTGGGATGTGGTTGTAGGTGCCTGTAATCTCAGCTGCTTGGAAGGCTGAGGCAGGAGAATTGCTCAAACCTGGGAGGTGGAGATTGCAGTGAGCCGAGATCACATCATTGCATTCTAGCTTGGGCAACAGAGTGAGACTCCATCTCAAAAACACCCCCCAAAAAACAAAAACAAAACTACTTGGGTCTTAGAGACACTGCATGTCTTGGGTATTGCTGTCTGATGGGGGTCAGGAGAGAAAGCAGACTTCGAGCCGAGCAAAAGACTCTTTGAGTTTTTCTGAGCAGGATGTTTTGAAGGCCTATCACAGGGTAGAGAGGGCTCAGAAAACTTCTGGACAGTTACCTTTTGCATTTAGAGTTGTCTTCATCTGTTCCTGCTGCTATAAGAAAATAATTTATAAAAAACAGAAATTTACTTCTTGCAGTTCTAGAGGCTGGGAAGGTGCCGGCAGATTCAGTGTCTGGTGATGGCTTGCTCTCTGTTTCAGCAGTGGTGCCTCTTGCTGTATCCTCATGTGGCAAAGGAAGGGCAAAAAGAGCTGAAGTTGTTCCATTTTCCGCCTTTGCCCGCCCGCCTTTGCCAGTCTTTTTTATTCTTTTCTTCCTCCTTTGCTTCCTCTCCTTTCCTTTTTCTTTTTTTGGATGGAGCCTTGCTCTGTTGACCAGGCTAGAGTGCAATGGCACAATCTCTGCCTCCTGGGCTCAAGTGATTCTCTTGCCTCAGCCTCCTGAGTAGCTGGGAGGACAGGCAGGCACCACCAGGCCTGGCTAATTTTTTGTATTTAGTAGAAACAGTTTTCACCATGTTGGCCAGGCTGGACTTGAACTCCTGACGTCAGGTGATCTGCCCACCTCGGCCTCCCAAAGTGCTGGGATTATTGGTGTGAGCCATTGTGCCCAGTGTGGGTATAGTATCATCTTACTGTGATTTTAATTTAAATTATCCAATAAGTCATGCATTTGGCCATTGGGATAACCTCATTTGTGAGATGCCTGATACTGCATTCTGCCCATTTATAAAAATGGAAATGTTTTCAGTGCATTTGTTGGGTATATTGCTGTAATTGTTCAATTAGGTCAGATTGGTTAATTATGTGGTTCAAATATTCTATATCTTTATCATTTTCTGTTTATTCCCCCAGTTATTGTGATGTGTGTTTAAATCTTCAACTAATTATTATTTTAACTGTATTTTTGTGTTACATATTTTGAAGCTATACTTTCAGGTACATACATATTAGCCTGCTATATCTTCATATTGAAATTCTCTTCTTATAAAATATCCTCTATATTTAGTAATTAATTTTGCCTTAAAATCTACTTTGAACGTGATACAACTGTACCCACTTTCTTCAGGTTCGGGTTTTCATACTGTATTTTTTCATTATTTAACTTTTTCTTATTATACTTGAAGTCCTGGGCTACATGTGCAGAACATGCAGGTTTGTTACATAGGTATACACATGCCAAGGTAGTTTGCTGTATCTATCACCCCATCACCTACATTAGGTATTTCTCCTAATGCTATGCCTCCCCTAGCTTCCCCACCCCTCAACAGGCCCCGGTGTGTGATGTTCCCCTCCCTGTGTCCATGTGTTATCATTGTTCAACACCCACTTGTGAGTGAAAACTTGCAGTGTTTGGTTTTCTGTTCTTGTGTCAGTTTCCTGAGAATGATGGTTTCCAGCTTTATCTATATCCCTGCAAAGGACATAAACTCATCCTTTTTTATGGCTGCATAGTATTCCATGGTATATATGTACCACATTTTCCTTATCCAGTCTATCATTGATGGGCATTTGGGTTGGTTTCAAGTTTTTGCTATTGTAAACAATGCCGCAATAAACGTGTGTCTTTATAATGGAATGTTTTATAATCCTTTGGGTATATACCCAGTAATGGGATTGCTGGGTCAAGTGATATTTCTAGATTTTCATTATTTTAAATGTTTTATGCACTTATATTTAAAGTATACCTTTCTGTATCTAATCTAGTTTAACAGATGTTCTCCTTTAATTGAAATGTTTAGTTGAGTTACACTTACATAATTGACACATTTTAGTCTCAGCACATCATTTTGTTTTCTGTTTATTCCATCTGTTTCCTCTTATTTAATTTCTCTTATCTTTGTTTAAAGTTCAGCGGTAGGTGTGCAGGCGTGTTACATAGGTAAACTTTTGTCATAGGAGTTCGTTGTTCAGATTATCTCATTACCCAGGAGTTAAGCCCAGTACCCATCAGTAATTTTTTTTTTCCTGCTCCTCTCCCCACTCCGCCCTCTGACAGACCCCAGTGTCCCTCCGTCCATCCCTCCCTTGTTCCCCTCTGTGTGTCCGTGTGTTCTCATCTTTTGAATAAATATATTTTATTCAAGTTCTGTTAACTTTTTGGTTATACGTCCTTTAGTCTTATGATGGTTATCCTAGAAATTGCAATATTAATCTTTTTTGTTTGTTTTTTTTTTGAGGCAGTCTTGCTCTGTAGCCCCGGCTGGAGTGCAGTGGCTCACTGAAACCTCTGCCTTCCAGGTTCAAGAGATTCTCCTGCCTCAGCCTCCCAGGTAGCTGGGATTACCGGCGCCTGCCTCCATGCCCGGTTAATTTTTGTATTTTTAGTAGAGACAGGGTTTCACCATGTTGGCCAGGCTGGTCTCGAACTCCTGACCTCAGGGGATCCCCCATCTCAGCCTCCCAAAGTGCTGGGGTTACAGGTGCGAGCCACTGTGCCTGGCCTCAATATTCATCTTTGACTTTATTTAGCTTTTAGTATTTCCCTCTCCCCCTTTATCATTGTCTTCATATTTTATTCTGTGTTACAAATTCCACAAGATGATGATGTCAAGAGTCATTTTTCCTTTACATTTATCCTCATACTGATCACTTCTGGCTATGTTTTTTATACACTTCCATCCTTTCCTCTGATAAACTACTTCTTAGGTATTTTTGCGTGATACACATACTGATGGCAGCAAATCCTCTCACCTGTTGCCTGGAAACATCTTTATTTTGTCTTCCTATGTGAAGGACAGTTTCACTGGCCACACAATCTAGGCTGGCAGGTTTTAAGAATAGCAATTTAGGTTGAGCGCAGTGGCTCACACCTATAATCCCAGCACCTTGGGAGGCCGAGGCAGGCAGATCACAGGGTCACTGGATCAAGACCACCCTGGCCAACATGGTGAAACCCCATCTCTAGTAAAAATACAGAAATTAGCTGGGCTTATTGGTGTGTGCCTGTAGTTCCAGCTACTTGGGAGGCTGAGGCGCGAGTATCACTTGAACCCAGGAGACCGAGGTTGCAGTGAGGAGATGGCACTATTGCACTGCATCCTGGTGACAGAGCAAAACTCAATCTCAAAAAAATATATAGCAATTTAAAGATGTCATTTCATTCACTTTTATAAAATAGAGATAAACCTCCTATGCCTTTGGTTGTTGACAGAATAAAACAAAGGTCACAGTGCACAGTGTAGAGTCAATGCTTTGTATCCTTCTTGGCCGAGTGCCTCGTATGTGCCAGGCTCTGTTCTAGGCAGCACCTAGAACACTCAGGTGATACAGCCAAGAGTAAGACAGGCAAGGTCTCTGTCCAAATGGAGTTTACCTTCTTGCAGAAGGGGGACATAAATAAGTGTACAAGGCTGGGCATGGCGGCTCATACCTGTAATCCCAGCATACTGGGAGGCCAAGGTGGGCGGATCATGTGAGATCAGGAGTCTGAGACCAGTCTGGCCAACATGGCGAAACCCCATCTCTACTAAAAATACAAAAATTAGCTGGGTGTGGTGGCACGCACCTGTAATCCCAGGTACTCGGGAGGTGAGGCAGGAGAATCTCTTAAATTGGAGAGGTGGAGGTTGCAGGGAGCTGAGATTGTGCCACTGCACTCCAGCCTGGGTGTCAGAGTGAGACTCCATCTCAAAAAACAGAAGGGGACCAACACAAATAGCAGGAAGTACCGCAAAGAGAAAATACTCAAATGTGTAGGCAAGACAGTGTGAGGAGGTGATATTTATGGGTTATGATTTCAACTTTCTCCCTCTCTTCCCTAGGTCCCAAGTGTCCTGTGGATGTAGGAGTCCTTTGCTGAAGTGAGAAATTGTACCTGTTGGGCAAGATGAGCTTTTTCGTAGCCACCTCTGCAGACGGTGGTACCAATGATGGTCTTCTGCCTTACCTGATGGCCCTCGATCAGTATCAGCTGGAAGAATTCAAGCTTTGCCTGGAACCCCGTACGCTGATGGACTTCTGGTCGGCCCCCCAGGGGCACTTCCTGCATATCCCCTGGGCAAACTTGAGAGCTGCTGACCCCTTGAATCTGTCCTTTCTTTTGGATGAACACTTCCCAAAAGGTCAGGCATGGAACGTGGTCCTTGGCATCTTCCACACGATGAATCTGACCTCACTATGTGAGAAAGTTAGAGCCAAGATGAAAGGTGAGGGTCCTCCAGACGGACAGTGGGAGGGCGGCCCAGCACTCCTGAGAGCAAGGAGATAACTGCTGGGTTTTCATGGAGTCCTTCCACTTTGCTGATCTCCCCCTGCAAATCCTCCTTGATGATCTAAGACAGTGTAACCTTTAAAGGCATAAAAGCTATAAAGATTTAGTGCTGTAGCCTGGGAAGAAGTAGCAAAGTCAAGAAAGGGAATTGGAAGAGGCACATTCAGTTCTGTTATAAGACTTCTTTCTTTTTCTTTTTTCTTTTTATTTTTTGAGACCGAGTCTTCTTGCTCTGTTGCCAGGCTGGAGTGTGGTGGTGTGATCTTGGCTCACTGCAACCTCTGCCTCCTAGGTTCGATCGATTCT
Organism: Sapajus apella; assembly: GCF_009761245.1. Taxonomy (NCBI): domain Eukaryota; kingdom Metazoa; phylum Chordata; class Mammalia; order Primates; family Cebidae; genus Sapajus; species Sapajus apella. The sequence continues at coordinate 2,588,869 of NW_022437075.1, forward strand.
TCTTCCTCAGCCTTCTGAGAAGCTGGGACTACAGGTGTGCACCACCAGGCCCAGCTAATTTTTGTATTTTTAGTAGGGACAAGGTTTTGTCATGTTGGCCAGGATGGTCTTGATCTCTTGACCTGTGATCCACCCGCCTCGGTCTCCCAAAATGCTGGGATTACAGGCGCAAGCCACTACACTGGGCTGGTTTCTACCTTTTATATTTAAATCTGATCTCTTTTGGGTTGGGTTTTTTTTTTTTTTTTTTTCTGTGTAAGGCGTAAAGTTTAGGTTGCTGTGCCTTTTTATTTTTTTTCTGCCGGTAGATCTCCATCGGCTCCAGCACCATTTGTTGAAGAGTTCTTTCTCTATTGAATTGCTTTTGCATCTTTTTCAGAAGTCATGTGGCCATACTTGTGTGGAGAGTTCATACTTTTCAAAGTTATTTCATTATGTACACAAAGGTTTAAAATCACTATATATTCTTAGTTCATTGCATTTTTAATTGCATAGGAGTCCTTTCCCAGTAAAGCATTTTTTGTGGGGGGACCTTTAAGACAAGGCCGAACGTTTCCCCTCCGCGTTAGCAGCGAGGTTTAACATGCAAAGGGAACAGAGACGACATTGACTGACCCACAGATCTGTGTGCACATCGCTGGTGCTTCCTTACGTCCAGGGTCTGCTAGATTTTGGATAAAGACACTAAGTGAATCTAGGGAGCCTGGGGGACTCCAGCTGGGTGTAGGAAGGGTGGGCTGCTTACCTAAATCATGCTCCTCTAGCACTTAAAACACACTCAGATAAGTGTGCTTCACCAGAGAACAGGAATGCCTAGGCATGGCAAGTGACCGATGGACTTCCTAGGCCTGCTCTTGACTATTCTTTTATGTCCTTGCAAAGTTCCCTAACCACTGGGGAGAAAAAGCAAAAAACAAGTTTTGTGTGTTTTTTGTTTGTTTGAGGCTCAGTTTCACTCTTGTTGCCCAGGCTGGAGTGCAGTGGCGCAATCTTGGCTCACCACAACCTCTGCCTTCCTGGTTCAAGTGATTCTCCTGCCTCAGCCTCCTGAGTAGCTGGGACTACAGGCATCCACCACTGTGCCCAGCTAATTGTATTTTTAATAGAGATGGGGTTTCTCTGTATTGGTCTGGCTGGTCTTGAATTCCTGACTTGAGGTAATCTTCCTGCCTCGGCCTCCCAAAGTGCTGGGATAACAGGTGTGAGCCACTGCATCCGGCCAGCAACAACTAATTTTTAACCTTCATTTTCTCTTTGAAGCCATGCGCCAGTCCTGCTAGGCTGCTCATCTGGAACAGCCTGGCTCTTCTAAGTGGTCCCAGCTAAATGTAGAGTCTTGTATTTAATGTATTAAGATCCAGGTGGTGATACCTGATACTTGACAGTAAAGTTATAACCTGTAAGGCTCACATGATTGGATTTGTTTGCAACGGAGGAATGCAACATGATAAACTAAGCCAATGATGAGGGGAAAATCATCAACTTTTCCTTTGCCTGGGCTATGCCCAGAAAAAGGTTCCCACTTGGGTTCCCTGCTTCTAGGAGGGTTAGAATTCAGAACAGACCTCAGCTTGAAGAATGTGGACATACGTAGGGATCACAGATTGCACAGGTAGGATTTGTGGAGCTTCAGAGAGTTGGGATCCTTTAGCCCAGGCTACCATGCGTGGAGAATGACGATTCTTGTTCTTTGAAGGAGTGGTTCTTCAAAGGAACATGGAGCATCTGGAGAAAGTACAGGACTCAGCTTGCTAACCAGAACAAGCCATGTAAACAGTGATGATCAATGGAGTTCAAATATTAGAGCCGTGTCCGTTGAGATGCAAATCCCTCACAAGGTGCTGGCTCACAGCAGCTGTGTACTACACAGTAAGATGAGCTGGACCACTGTGAGTCATAGAAGACGTCTTCTAGCTCACGAGAAAGGGGACATTCAGAGTGGGTGTGTGCAGTGCCTTGAGGGCTTGGTTTGAACCCAATTCTTGGTGCTTTGATTCCTATGGTATTTTATTCCAAAGATACTAGGATGGCTTCTCTGTGTGGGGTACTGTTCTACACAGTTGGAATGAATTGATGAACAGTGACCTACCTAGACAGGTCAGAGGCACAATAAATAAGTTATATGCTGTGTTAAAAGGTGAGAAGTGCCAACAGAGGGTAGGGCAGATGGGAGAGGCTAAGGGATGTGATTAAGGAGATAGGTGGTTCTCGTGATTAGGCTTCTCAGGCACCGCTGCGGAGATGAGGTTTGAGCAGAGCCGTGAGAGTGAGTTAAGCAGATGTCTGAGAATCCAGGCAGGCAGGACGGCTGGAGCCAAGGCCCCGAGGCAGGATCGTGCTTAGCGTGTGCTGTGGGCTTTCCAGAGTTCATGTTGCATCTTCAGTCAGGTTATTGGAGCTTGAGAAAACTGGGAGAATCAGACTCTAAATCTCTAGTTTGTCATAGAAGTTGGTTCTACTGAGAGCCTCCGTTATTGCTGGCCCCTTTTCAGTGTGGGTCATTTTTGTATATTGTCATCACTGTTTATTTCAGGGAATGTGCAGACCCAGGAGCCCCAAGATGCAACCCAAGAAGATGCAGAGATGCTAGAAGCAGCAGCAGGTGTGTACACTACTTTAAGTTGATAACAGACAGCTTGCTTGATGAAGCACTCATTCACTGGTCCACATTTGCTGCCTACTCTGAAATTCCTTGAATTTATACTGCATAAAAAATTTAAAACTTTGCAACTAATAATTTCAGTGTTGCTTATTAAATGATACCTTACTGTAAACGGGCCATACTGATTCCTCCAGTCCCTTCAATCCCATTTGCTATAGTAAAAGTTGGTTCCACTGGGGGCTTCTGTTATTGCTGGTCTGTTATCAGCCTGGGGTATTTTTATATCTCATCATCACTGTTTATTTCAGGGAATGTGCAGACCCAGGAATGCCAAGATCCAAACCAAGAAGCAGAGCAGCTGGAAGAAGCAGCAGGTTTGTATACTACTTTATGGTGACAATTGACAGGTTGCTTGATGGAGCACTCGTTTCATTGGTCCACATTTGCTGCCTGTGCTGAAATTTCTTACATTTATACTACGTAAAAAATTAAACACGCTTTCCATCTAGTTCTTCCAGTATTTCTTATTAAATAATAACTTATTCCTGGGCGTGGAGGCCCACACCTGTAATCCCAGCACCTTGGGAGGCTGAAGCAGGCGGATCATTTGAGGTCAAGAGTTTGAGACCAACCTGACCAAAGAATGAAACCCCATCTCTACTAAAAAGACAAAAACTAACCAGGCATGGTGGTGGGCACCTGTAATCGTAGCTGCTCAGGAGGCTGAGGCAGGAGAATTGCTTGAACCCAGGAGGCAGAGGTTGCAGTGAGCCCAGATCGCACCACTGCGCTCCAGCCTGGGCAACAAAATGAGACTCTGTCTCAATAAATAAACAGAAAATATAAAGTGGGCATTCTCTGATTCCTCCAGTCTCTTCATCCCGTTTGCCATGGAAAGAGCTGGTTCCACTGGGGGCTGCTGTTATTGCTGGCCCATTTTCTGTCTGGGGTGTTTTCTTATCTCGTAATCACTGTTTATTTCAGGAAATGTGCAGACCCAGAAATGCCAAGATCCAAACCAAGAACCAGAGCAGCTGGAAGAAGAAACAAGTGTGTACACTACTTTATGTTGACAGTCGACAGATTGCTTGATGAAGCACTCATTTCATTGGTCCACACTTGCTGCCTATGCTGAAATTTCTGGAACTTACAGTACAAACTCTTTCTATCTAGTCCTTCCAGTATTTCTTACTAAATAATAATTTAAGGCTGGATAGAGTGGCTCATGTCTGTAATACCAGCACTTTTGGAGGCCAAGGCAGGAAGATCACTTGAAGTCAAGAGTTCGAGACCAGCCTGGCCAATATGGTGAAATCTCCTTTCTTCTAAAAATAAAAAAGTTAGCCAGGCCTGGTGGCATGTGCCTGTAATCCCAGCTACTTGGGAGGCTGAGGCAGGAGAATGCCTTGAACCTGGGAGGCGGAGGTTGCAGTGAGCTGAGATTGCACCACTGCTCTTCAGCCTGGGAGACAGAGCAAGACTCCATCTCTTAAAAACAAAAAATATAAACTGGACATTCTCTAGTCTCTTCACTCTCAAATTTGCCATAGAAAGAGTTGGTTCTGGCTGGGTGCAGTGGCTCACGCCTATAATCCCAGCACTTTGAGCAGCCAAGGTGGGCAGATCAGGAGGCCAGGAGTTCAAGACCAGCCAGGCCAACATGGTGAAACCCCATCTCTACTAAAAATACAAAAGTTAGCCAGGCCTGGTGGCATGTGCCTGTAATCCCAGCTACCCGGGAGGCCAAGGCAGGAGAATTGCTTGAACCCGAGAGGCAGAGGTTGCAGTGAGACAAGATGGTGTCATTGCACTCCAGCTCTGGGTGACAGAGCAGGACTCCGTTTTGGAGAAAAACAAATAAGAGTTGGTTCTACTGAGAACCTCTATCATTGCTGGCCCATTTTCAGTCTAGGGTATTTCCATATCACATCATCATTATTTATTTCAGGGAATGGGCAGACGCAGGGTTGCCAAGATCCAAAGCAAGAAGAACCAGAGGAGCCAGAAGAAGCAGGTGTGTACACTACTTTGTGTCGACAGTGGACAGGTTGCTTGAGGAGCACTCGTTTCACTAGGTCCTGAGTAGAGTTGCCTCCTACTTTGACATTTTCTTCCATTTTATAATGAAGAAATGAAAAATTCTTCCCAGCTAGTTGTTCCAGTGCAACTTACTGAAAAATAAGTTACTATAAATGGGATTCTGTAGTTTCCCATTCATTCTCAGACATTGGTGTCTCCTTCTGGACTTTGTGCTTTTGTTACATAATTGATATTTAGATTACTTATCAACAGGTTAATTAATAGGCATCTATAGGTTTTGTACCAGTAATCCCATGAAGATGTTCACACTGAGAAAGTAGGACGCACATTCTAGTACTAAGTTTAGTTTTATCAAAGAAATACATGTGCATGTATATAAGCCCCAAAGAGTCACAGGGACATAGAGCCTGTAATGCAAAGCATTGATCCTTCTGCCCAGCTCTTGATGAGGTCTGCTCTGCAGGGACACCCACCCACTGCTCTTGGGGGCCACTTCTGGTATTTGTTTCTATGGTTCTAAGTGATTTACTATTTCCTGCTTTTTCTTAGTTTTCTAATGACTTACCTACTGACTTCTTGTCATGGTAGGTATCTCTCTTCCCTGCTGTCCTTCAATAATGTTACTTCTCCTGTATGTGGCAGCATCGGCGTTCAGTATCCTGGGCATACAAATTGATGCTGAGTCTTGTAGTGAAGGTTCTGTGCGGCAGTACTTTCCTAGCGTCACTGCTAACCAATTTTGTGACGAACTGGGTAGCTTACAACAACTCTTCAAGAGAGAGGCCAAATGATAGGGTTTGGCTGTGTCCCCACCCAAATCTCACCTTGAACTGTAGCTCCCGTAATTCCCATATGTAATGGGAGTAAGCTGGTGGGAGGTTATTGATTCATGGGGTGGGTCTTTTCCCCACTGTTCTCATGATAGCGACTAAGTCTCATGAGATCTGATGGTTTTATTAAGGGGAGTTCCCCTACACACACCCTCCTGCCTGCTGCCATGTAAGTTGTGTCTTTGCTCCCCCTTTGCCTTCCTCCATGATTGTGAGGCCTCCCCAGCCATGTGGAACTGTGAGTTCATTAAACCTCATTTTCTTTATAAATTGCCCAGTCCTGGGTGTGTCTTTAAAAGCAGTGTGAGAACAGACTACTCCGAATGACTGAAATCAAGGCGTTGGTACAGCCACGATCTCTGGAAAGGCTCTAGGGGAAGATCTGTTCTGGTCTCTTCCAGCTCTGGTGGCTGCCAGCATTTCTTGGGTTGTGGCCCCATCACTCTCATCTCCACCTCTGTGGTCTCATTGCCACCTGCTAACTCTTCTCCTCTGGGTGTCCGTGCCTCATCTCCCTGTGCTCCTACTTTGAGAGGGTATGTGCAAGTGTATTAGCCCCCCAGACAATCCAGGATAAGTTCCTCTTCTCCAGATCCTTAACCTAATCACTTTCTGGGATACTATCAGGTAATATTTATTCTTTTGCCATATACCTTTCTATAGATGTGTCATGGTTTATATTAAACCTTTTCTTGTTGACAGAAATCTAGGCTTCCCGGCTTTTGAAAATACATTAAGCAATACTTCGATAAATGTCCATATCATATTGTGCATAACCACAAATGTTTTCTTAGAAGACATTGGTTTTTTTTTTGTTTTTTTCTTTTTGTTGTTTTTTGAGATGGAGTCTCACCCTGTCACGCAGGCTGGAGTGCAATGGCATGATCTCTGCTCACTGCAACCTCTGCCTCCCAAGTTCAAGCCATTTTCCTGTTTCAGCCTCCTGAGTGGCTGGGATTACAGGGGCACACTGCCAACACCTGGCTAATTTTTTATATTTTTAGTAGAAACACGGTTTCACCGTGTTCCCTAGGCTGGTCTTGAACTCCTGAGCTCAGGCAATCCACCTGCCTTGGCCTCCCAAAGTGCTGGGATTACAGGTGTGAGCCACCATGCCTGGCCAGATCATCAAACTATTTAACTGTCTTCACTTTCTACCACTGCATTCCCACAAAACCCTGGAAGGCAGAGTTTGTCTTATTCAAGTCTTTGGGTGAGAACTTTGTAATTGAATCATTCCTAACTCTGAAATTTATTCTGACCATTGTTAGGTCTGTCTGTCTCTCTCTCTCACCTCACTTCTGCTTTAGACCACAGAAGAAAATACAGAGAGAAAATGAAGGCTAAATTGTTGGAGAAATGGGACGACATCCCTTGGCCTGAAGACCACGTGTATATCCGTAGTACATCAGAGGATGAACACCAGGAACTGCAGCACCTGCTGGATCCTCACGGGACTGGAGCCCAGGCCCAGACCATAGTCTTGGTGGGGAGGGCAGGGGTTGGGAAGACCACGTTGGCAATGAAGGCTCTGCTGCACTGGGCAGATGGAGTTCTCTTTCAGCAAAGGTTCTCCTATGTCTTCTATCTCAGCTGCCATATGATGAGGTACATGAAGGAAACTACCTTTGCCGAACTGATTTCTCGGGATTGGCCCAATTCTGATGCCCCCATTGAAGAGTTCATGTCTCAGCCCGAGAAGCTCCTGTTTATTGTTGATGGCTATGAGAACATGATCGCAGTTGAGCCAGACTCTGATGGGTTGGACGATGGCCCGCCATGTACAGACTGGTACCAGGAGCTCCCAGTGACCAAAATCCTACTCAGTTTGTTGAAGAAAGAATTGGTTCCCCAGGCCACCTTACTGATCACGATCAAGACCTTTTATCTGACAGATCTTAAGGGCTTGGTGGTGAATCCATGCTTTGTACAAATGACAGGGTTCACAGAGGAAGACCTGTGGGTCTATTTCATGAGACACTTTGATGATTCAAGAGAAGTGAAGAAAATCCTACAACAGATAAGAAAAAACGAAACTCTATTTGATTCCTGCAGTGCCCCCATGGTGTGCTGGATTGTATGTTCTTGTCTGAAGCAGCCGCAGGTGAGGTATTACGCGCTCCAATCAGTCACTGAGACCACCACCAGTCTGTACGCCCACTTTTTCACCAACTTGTTCTCCACAGCAGAGGTGGATTTGGCAGATGACAGCTGGCCAGGACAATGGAGGGCCCTCTGCAGTCTGGCCATAGAGGGGCTGTGGCCTATGGCCTTCACATTTAACACGCAGGCCACTCAGCGCGAAGGCCTGGAAGTGCCTTTCCTCGATTATCTCTACCAGCTCAATATTCTTCAAAAGGTCAGTGACTGTGGGGGTTGCTTTTCTTTCACCCACCCAAGTTTGCAGGAGTTTTTTGCAGCCCTGTCCTTTGTGCTGGAGGAACCTGAAGAATTCCTTCAGCATTCCGCAAAGTATGAAGAGATGAAGCTGTTACTGCAGGATGCCTTGGTTAACAAAGAACCCTATTGGACTCCAGTGGTTCTTTTCTTCTTCGGTCTTTTAAACAGAAACATAGCGAGAGAACTGGAAGATACTTTGCATTGTAAAATGTCTCCCAGGAAAATGGAGGAATTATTAAAGTGGAAGGAAGAGTTAGATAAGGCGGAAAGTGCCTCCATCCAATTTCATGTTCTAAGATTTTTTCACTGCCTACATGAGTCCCAGGAGGAAGACTTCGTAGAGAAGATGTTGGATCACACCTTTGAAGTGGACCTTAATATTTTGAGGGACAAAGAACTCAAAGCTTCTTCATTTTGCCTAAAGCAGTGTAAAAGGTTGAATAAGCTAAGGCTTTCTGTTGGCAGTCACATCCTTGAAAGGGACTTGGACACTCTGGAGTGAGTAATACAGAACCATTTCTTTCTCAACTTTCTCCTGTTTTCTCAGGCTCTGTGCAAATTCTTTCATGCAAAACTGGGGATTTGTTGTCGTTACGTATCACTGGTTATTTCTGACCAAACGTTCTCGAGCAGCTCCATCTCGAAAGGATATTTTCCTTTAGGCATCATCTAGTTTCTTAGATAATTTAATTGATCTACTTAGAGATTTAGATCTTTATATATTTTATTGTTGTTTGTTTTTTTATATGGTGTTTTGCTCTGTTGCCAGGCTGAAGTGCAGTGGCACAATCTCTACCTCCTGGGTTCAAGCAATTCTCCTGCCTCAGCCTCCTGAGTAGCGGAGATTACAGGCACATGCCATGACACCCAGCTAATGTCTTTGTATTTTTTAGCAGACACAGGGTTTTCCCATGTTGGCCAGGATGGTCTTGATCTCCTGACCACGTGATGCACCCATCTGTGCCTCCCAAAGTACTGGGATTACAGGTGTGAGCCACCACACCCAGCTCATACTTATCTTGTCATCATTCCTGAAGCAACAGTCTAACCACTATTTACAGAGCATTTACATCATGTTGGATATTGTAAGTAATCTAGCGATGATTTATGGTATGTGAGAGGATAAGCTTAGGTTATGTGGAAATACGCCATTTTATTTTTTTATTTTTATTTTTTGAAACAGAGTCTTACTTTATCCACCAGGCTGGAGGGCAGTGGCACAATCTTGGCCCACTGCAACCTCCACCTTCCAGGTTCAAGTGATTCTCATGTCTCTGCCTCCCAAGTAGCTGGGATTACAGGTGCGCACCACCATGCCCTGCTAATTTTTGCATCTTTAGTAGAGATGGGGTTTTACCATGTTGCCCAGGCTGGTCTCGAACTCCTGACCGCAAGTGATCTGCCCACCTTGGCCTCCCAAAGTGCTGGGATTACAGGCGTGAGCCGCCACCCTCGGCCAGTATGCCACTTTATACCAGGGACTCCAGCATCCTCAGATTTTAGAGTACATGGCAAGTCCTCAAACCAACCCCCACAGATACTGAAAGATGGGCCATATGTTGATATGTATTGGATGTAATTGGTCATGTCGTAGAATCCCTAAAACATAAATTGGGAACTTCTTTAGACAGGATTCAGTGTGGGACATGCGACTAACTGCTCTTAAAACGCTTCCCAGGAATAATTTCATTTATTGTGAGGATAACATCATCATTCCTCTTTTTACGTATGTTCACCCCGCAATTTAAGATTTCATGCCTTCCCAAAAGTTGGTACTAGATATTCTGATGCTGTGGTCATTTGCCACTTGTCCATTCTTCTTACCTGTTTCCTCAGTAATTTTAAATGGACTCTATTATTACCGAGTTAACTGGGATATTTAACACAAGAATGAGCATGCATGCATGCCCATGTCACCATGCATGCATCTCACAACTTGCCAAAAAGAACACCACAGATATTTCTGGTCACCTAAAACCAAGTTTATTAGTCCTACTTCAGTAAGGGAAAGACACCTTATAGAGTCGAGTCATGTCTCAGGAGCAGGAAGCCAGAGGAGGATGTCTGTGGAGTTTCAGAACCTGGGGTGAGTGATGATTGGGGTGGGTGGGTGATAATTGGGGTGGGTGGGTGAAGATTGATTGGGGTGGGTGGGTGATGGATCTTTAAGGTGGGTGACTTGATTTTTTTTTTTTTTAAGGTGGGCGATTTTATTTATTTATTTTTTAAGGTGGGTGATTGTGTTTTGTAGGGGTGGGTGACTGATTTGAATGTGTTTTGTAGGGGTGGGTGATTGATTTGAATGTGTTTTGTAGGGGTGGGTGACTGATTTGAATGTGTTTGGTATGGGTGGGTGGCTGATTTGAATGTGTTTGGTAGGGGTGGATGATTGATCTGATTGTGTTTGGTAGGGGTGGGTTATTGATTTGAATGTGTTTGGTAGGGGTGGGTGATTGATTTGAATGTGTTTGGTAGGTGGGTGATTTGGTTGTGTTTGGTAGAGGTGGGTGGGTGATTTGATTATTTTTGGTAGGGGTGGGTGGGTGATTTGATTGTTTTTAGTAGGGCTGGGTGATTTGATTCCGGTTTTTTTAGGGGCGGGTGATTTGATTTTGGTTTTAAGCATGGGTGATTGATTTGATTTTGTGTTTTTTAGGGGTGGGTGGTTGATTTGGTTTTGTGTTTTTTAGGGTTGGGTGGTTGATTTGTTTTGTGGTTTTTAGGGGTGGGTGATTGAATTGGTTTTGTGTTTTTTAGGGGTGGGTGATTGATTTGGTTTTGTTTTTTTTAGGGGTGGGTGATTTGGTTTTGTTTTGTTTTTTGGGGTGGGTGATTGATTTTATTTTTTTTCAGGGTGGGTGATTTTTTTTAGGGGTAGGTGATTTTAGGGATGCATTTTTTTTTAGGGGTGGGTAATTTTTTTAGGGGTGGGTGATGTTTTTTTTCTGGGGTGGATGGTTTTATATTTTAGGGGTGAGAGATTTTATTTTATTTTTTAGGGGTGGGTGATTTTATTTTATTTTAGGGGTGGGTGATTTTTTTGTTAGGGGTGGGTGATTTTATTTTTAGGGGTGTGTGACTTTAGGGTTGGGTGATTTTATTTTATATATATTTTCAGGGGTGGGTGATTTTATTTTATTTATTTTTCTTTTTTCTTTTTTTTCGAGACGGAGTTTTGCTCTTGTTACCCAGGCTGGAGTGCAATGGCACGATCTTGGCTCACCACAACCTCTGCCTTCTGGGTTCAGGCAATTCGCCTGCCTCAGCCTCCTGAGTAGCTGGGATTACAGGCATGCGCCACCATGCCCAGCTAATTTTTTGTATTTTTAGTAGAGACGGGGTTTCACCATATTGACCAGGATGGTCTCAATCTCTTGACCTCGTGATCCACCTGCCTCGGCCTCCCAAATTCCTGGGATTACAGGCTTAAGCCACTGTGCCTGGCCAATTTTATTTTATTTTTTTAGGGGTGGGTGATTTTATTTTACTTTTTTTAGGGGTGGGTGATTTTACCTTTTTTTTTTTTTTTTTTTTTTTTAGGGGTGAGTGATTTATTTTATTTTTTAAGGTGGGTAATAAAAGGTAGATACTGGTTTGGATTGGCCAGAGTTCGACATAACTGCCCTGCACTGTAAGCAAGAGTCTTGAAGCAAGTGTTGAGAGTTAGCCTGGGCAAGTAAGCCAGGCACTTGGGTCCTTGTCTTATTGTCCAAGAGCAGCTGTTCCCTAGAGCAGGTAATGAAGGTGTTTTTGTCTGATTCCAGTATTAGTTGGGAAGAAAACAGTCTTGTGTGCTTTGTCCCAGATGGCCGAGTACATGGATATTAAACCACACATTGGTTTCAGTTCTCAATTCCTATCCTTGGGACATTCTGATTAAGCAGATCTGAGATGGGTCCGGAAATCTTTATTTGAAAATAGACATGTGTGTATACCTCCTGCTGCACATATGTGTGCACACCCCCAAAGCTAGAAACACTGCTTCAACTGTGCACAACTCTGGGCTTGCAGGGTAAAACTGCAAATCCCCCTTAAGCACTTAAGAAAGATTTCTTCTGTTTTACCTCCCTCATCTCTTGTGAAATAAAAAGTTTGACTTAAGACTTTCATACTTGACTATTATTCTTACTAACATTCAGAGCCTATTGGATTAGGGATTTTTTTTTTTTTTTTTTTGAGAATGTGTGTTGCTCTGTTGCCCACGCTAGAGTGCAGTGGCATGATCTCCACTCACTGCAACCTCTGCCTCCCAGGTTCAAGCCATTCTCCTGCCTCAGCCTCCCGAGTAGCTGGGACTACAGACACACGCCACCATCCCCAGCTAATTTTTGTATTTTTGGTAGAGACAGGGTTTCACCATGTTGGCCAGTGTGGTCTCGAACTCCTGACCTCAAATGATCTGCGGCCTTGGCCTCCCAAAGTGCTGAGATGCCAGGCGTGAACCACCGCACCCAGCCACATGAAAATTCTAATAATTTTGTTAGGGCTTCTTTCTGTGTCCTGGAGGTTGTATTCTGGGTGTTGCTGAGGCTAATTTGCTCTAATCTGCATTCTCTCTCTCCTTCGTGAAGCACAAGCATGGTCAGTTCCAGGATGCACGCGTGGAACAGTATTTGCTCTGTGTTGGTCAGAAATGAGAATGTGCGTGAACTGGACCTGAGTAACAGCAAGCTCCATGCCTTGTCCGTGAAAGCTCTATGTCTTGCACTAAAAAATCCAAGATGCAAAGTCCAAAAACTGACGTAAGTGTGAGACACTAGCAGTTCAAGAGGGTACGCTAGGAGAATCACCCCACTTCTCTCTTGATTCGTGCAGTTGGCTATTTTCCAGGAGGCAAGCTAGGTGCTCAGCAGAGTAAAATAAACTGTGCTTGTATTTATGAAAGTGCTATATCAGGCAAAGTCGGCTGAAATTTTTAAATGTCGATCTATCACGAATGATCTTGCACTGGAGGTACTTGTAATTTTTCCTTGGGACCTCAGTCCTGCCATTTTGAGCTGGATTTGAAGGAGTAGAAAATGTCTAGGATATGGTAGAGGCAAAGCACTTGAGAAGAGCTACAGACAGGTGTAGTCTGTGAGAACTGTTTTGTGTCTTAAAAAGTAGGTAGTATTTGATGGGTCACTCCTGTGTTGAGTGAATACTGGGCATCCCTGTGTGCCAGGTTCTGCTCTCAGGTCTGAGGTTCTAGCAGTGAAGCCAACAGATAAGTCGTGCCATCAGGGATCTTACATGTGTCAGGGGAGCAAGCAAAATAATCGTAATAGCATCCGAGAGGGTGCCATCTTCCAAAGAAAGGGAAAACCAGGGGCTCAGAAAGGATGTGTGAGGAGGGTGGCTTGCATTTTTTAGGTAGAAGGGCCTCACTGAAAAGGTATTTGAGTAAAGACTGACTTGGCTCATTGTAGGGGAGGAAGAGGGACTGTGCCCGCGGACACCTGGGAAAAAGATCATTCCAAGCCAAGAAAACAAGACAGAAGGCACTGTGGAGAACACGTGCCCTCCATGAGGAGACTATACTTAGCAATACCAAGAGGGGCATCACGGGGAGTGGGTGAGCAAGGGGGGGTGTGCTCTCCGGAGCTGGAGCACCGTTGTGTACTGAAGCACGTTGGTCCCCTGCTAATATGATCCAAGGAGGAATGAATGACAGGGTGTCAGATCTGGCTTGAAGATAGAAAGGAATTAGCAAATGGAGGTGGACCTTGTATAACCACCAAGGGGGAGAATGAGCTGTAGAGGAGAGAGTAATGCCTAGTGTTGAATCCAAGGTGGGATTTGTTTGAATGATCAGGAGTCTTGGCCAATGAATTGTCTTGCTTTTCCCCCACCATTAGGGCTTACTTTCAAGGGCTAAAACCTAGAAGAATATATTGATTCAACCAGTTAAGTGTGAAAGATTTGATCATAATGACTTTCTTCAAACCTCAGTGTATCGGGTGAGCTGGACCAAACCCACAAGAGACAGCTATAAGTGGCTGTGGCCGTGGCCTTCTTTTATTTTTTTAATACTTTTAAGTTCAGGGGTACAGGTATATGTTTGTTACATAAGTAAATGTGTGTCATAGGGGTTTGTTGTCAAGATTATTTCATCATCCAGATATTTTTATTATTTTTTTAATTAATCTTTTTTTGAGATGGAGTCTTACTCTGTCACCAGGCTGGAGGGCCATGGCACGGTCTTGTCTCACTCCAACCTCCGCCTCCCGGGTTTAAGTGATTCTCCTGCCTCAGCCTCTCGAGTAGCTGGGATTACAGGTGCCCACCACCATGCCCAGCTAAGTTTTGTATTTCAGTAGAGATGGGGTTTCACCATGTTGGCCAGGATGGTCTCGATCTCCTGACCTCGTGATCCATCTGCCTCGACCTCTCGAAGTGCTGGGATTACTGGTGTGAGCCATCACACCCGGCCTCATCTCGCAGACACTAATCCCAGTACCCATTCATTATTGTTCCTGATCCTTTTCCGTTACCCACTTTTCCCAGCAGGCCCCAGTGTGTGTTGCTCCCCTCTGTGTCCATGTGCTCATATCCTTCAGCTCCGACTTAAAAGTGAGAACATGTGGTATTTGGTTTCTGATCCTGCATTAATTTCCTAAAGATGAGGGCCTCCAGCTCCATCCATGTCCCTGCAAAGGACATGTTCTCATTCTTTTTTATGGCTGCATAGTATTCCATGGTGTATAGATACCACATTTTCTTTGTCTAGCCCATCACTGATGGGCATTTAGGTTGATTTCATGTCTTTGCTATTGCAAATAGTGCTGCAATCAGCATACATGTGCATGTGTCTTTATAATAGAGCAATTTATGTTCCTTTGGGCATATATCCAGTAATGGGATTTGGCAGTCTTTTTAAATTTTTCTTTTAATATTTAAATTTCGATCTTATATAGTTCTCAAGGAGAAAATTTCCAGAAAATACAAGATAATTATTCTTGCTGGGCTTTTCTAGGTTGGACTGTATGTGTGTGGGGGGGCGGGGAGGGGGGATCATTTCCCAGAAGAGAGGCAGCCCCAGGACCTCTTCACCTCAGGTCTCTAGGAGAGCGGGGGAGGGAGGGAGAGGGATTCCTGACTTAGTACATCCAACTGAGCTTACTTTCTGGGGAGTATTTTTTAGTTTTTATTCTCAAAGTCTAGTACCATGACTCGGCCCTTGTTTTTTTGATTCCTTGTGTCCCTGTATAACCTTGGCAGTGGGTGTGGTGGAGGGCAGCATGAGGTGACAGCAGGATCCTGGAAACCAGTCTTCTCCCTCAATCCAGCTTTTGTGTCCCTTCCTATCTGCAGGTGCAAGTCGGTAACTCCTGATTGGATTCTCAAGGAGCTCATTCTTGCCCTCCAGGGTAACAGCAAGCTGACCCATCTGAACTTGAGCTCCAACAAGCTGGGAGAGACTGCCCCCCTGATTCTTAAAGCCTTGAAACACTCAGCCTGCAAACTCAAGTATCTGTGGTAAGTCTTTGGCTCCCTAGATCTGTCAGGGGGTTGAGAGAACACCCCTAGCTTCTACAATCCATTGGGAGGGCTGACAGCATTAAGCATTGTAGCAGAAGGAGACAGAAAAATGAGCAAAGGAAAAAGTTCCTATGTGTCGAGAAGTAGTTCTCAAATTTTACTGTATATCAGCCTCACCTCGGGAGAGGTTACCTTTTTATTTTGTTTTGTTTTTGAGACAGCGTCTCATTCTGTTGCCCAGGCTGCAGTGCAGTGAGGTGATCTCAGCTTGCTGCAACCTCTGCCTCTTTGGCTCAGGCAATTCTCCCACTAGAGTCCCAAGTAGCTGGGACCACAGGTGTGTGCCACCACACCCAGTTAATTTTTGCACTGTTTGCAGAGATGCGATTTTGCCATGTTGCCCAGGTTGGTCTTGAACTCCTAGACTCAAGTGATCTTCCTGCCTCAGCCTTTCAAGTGCTGGGATTATAGGCGTCAGTCACTGTGCCTGGTCCAAGCTAGCTGGTGTTTTAATATACAGATTCCAGGAACTCAATTGCAGAGACCCTGCACGTTTGGGGTGGGATCTGAGAAAGAGGGGTGTGTGTGTGTGTGTCAGTCGTCTCTCAGTCTGTGCCAGGCTGGAGTGTAGTAGTACTATCTTGGCTCACTGCACTCCGCTTCCTAGGTTTAAGCAATTCTCCTGTCTCAGCCTTCTGAGTAGCTGGGACTACAGGCGCCCGCCACCACACCCACCTAATTTTTATATTTTTAGTAGAAAAAGGGTTTCACCATGTTGACCAGGCTGGTCTCAAACTCCTGACCTCAGGTGATCCGCCCACCTCGGCCTCCCAAAGTGCTGGGATTACCAGCATGAGCCACTGCGGCAGGCCAAGAATGAGCACTTCTAACAGGCTACCAAGTCATGCTCTTGCTGGACCACGGACCACACTTTGAGTAGCATTGACATGCAGGCCATCCAACCTCTGAAAGGGTTGAGGAAGAGGGAGAAAGTCAGCTTCTGTTCATGGAGCAGATCACTCCTTCCAAGAGTAACTAATGGTCTATCTCGGGGCCTCTGTGTTAGGTTGGAATCCTGTGGTCTTACCCATCACATTTGTCAGCAATTTCTCATACTCTCCAAGAACTCGAGTCTGAACTTCCTCAGCCTGGGGGACAATGATCTCTCTGATATGAAAAGCCTGAGGGGGTCCTCCACACTACCAAAGAATCCCCTGACGGAGCTGTCGTAAGTCTTGCTGCCTTTCCAAAGCATCTTCATTGCAAGTTTGGGTGGCACAGCAGGGGTGGCATTGGGGTATGTTTTGGGGAACATCAGGGGTCCACCTACTGTGTTTACTTATCACATTGACATGCTTTTCTTTTCTTTTTTTCCCTTTTCTCTTTACTTTTCTAAGATAGAGTCTTGCTCTGTCACCCAGGCTAGAGTGCAGTGGTGCGATCTTGGCTCACTGCAAGATCGCTCACTGCGATCTGCCTCCTGGGTTCAAGTGATTCTCCTGCCTCAGCCTCCTGAGTAGCTGGAATTACAGGCAGACCCCACCATGCCCAGCTTTTTTTTTTTTTTTTTTTTTTTTTTTTTTTTT
>NW_022437075.1:2605887-2661101 GCF_009761245.1 Sapajus apella
TTTTTTTTTTTTTTTTTTTTTTTTTTTTTTGTATTTTTGTAGAGATGAGGTTTTGCCATGTTGGCCAGGCTGGTCTTGAATTCCTGACCTCAGGTGATCCACCTGTCTTGGCTTCCCAAACTACCAGGACTACAGGCATGAGCCATGGTGCCTGGCCTCTTCTTTCTTCCCACACCACTCACTGTGGGGCTCAGTTCCAGCCAGCTTTGCCCTCTCTTGATCATGGCTGTCTGAGCAGGGAGTCTTTCTTTGCATAATCTCCTTAGGCTTCTTTGATCCTCCCCAGATCTAGGGGTTTTCAACTGATTTGATTTTGCCCCCCAGGGGACATGTGGCAATGCCTGGACACCATGGTTGGTTGTCCCAGAGGTGCAAAGGATGCTATTGATGGGTAACGTCTAGTGGGTAAAGGCCAGTTATGATTGACGTCTGGTAATGCACAGGGTGGTCTCATTCTGCACCTAGGTGTGATCCAGCTCACACGTCCACAGGGCTGAGGGTCAGAAAACCCTACCTTGACTCATCTTTATCTCCTTCCTGTGGTTTTTGTGTTTTTTCTTTTTTGAGAGGGAGTCTCCCTCTGTTACCCAGGTTGGAGTGCAGTGGCACGATCTTGGCTCACTGCAACCTCTCCCTCTTGGTTTAAGTGATTCTCCTGCCTCAGCCTCCCTAAGTAGCTGGGACTACAGACATGCACCACCATGCCCAGCTAATTTTTTTTTTTTAAATAAAGAGATGAGGTTTCACCATGTTGACCAGGTTGCTCTTAAACTCTTGAACTCAGGTTATCTGCCTACCTTGTCCTCCCCAAGTGCTGGGATTATAGGCTTCAGCCACCAGGCCTGGCCCTTTTTCTCTTTCAAGGTTTTGTTCTTTCTCCAGCTTAATCTTCCTGTAATGTTTGGGGCTCAGGAGTTAAGGGGTCAAGAGAGAAAAGGAACCTGGGCATCACTGCTGAGGCTCACCTTGCTCCTGCACCTTCCACAGCCTGGAGAAATGCAACCTGTCAGGGGCCAGCTGTCAGGACCTGGCCTTGTTCCTGATCAGCATCCGACGAGTAACTCGACTGTGCCTGGGATTTAATCGGCTCCAAGACTCTGGCATAAAGCTGTTGGGTGCTGCCCTGACTCACCCCGAGTGTGTCTTGGAGAGGCTGGAGTAAGTGTTCCCTGGCTCCACTTCTGGAAATGACCCTGTGCACACAGATAGCAAGAGCAATGCTTTCTTCACTTGAGAACTATTTACAGCATTAAAAAGTAACATTCATTGAGTAATTACTGTGTGCCGGGAATTGCTCTGAAACAGACTGTGAGTGGCATCCTGGGTTTCTTGGTTCCATCTCTGGCGGTTATGCCGAGAAACTTAATTTCCACAAGGACCCTAGGAGGTGATGAATTTTTTGATCCACCGGTATGTGAGCTCCTGGCAGAGATAGAACGAGGCCTCAAGGTCTAGGTGGTAGATAGGACAGATACACTTCCTACTCAGGTGGGAGATGGTTTTATGAGTGACATGTAAAAACAATAGATACAAAGAAAAACAAAGGAGAATGAGAGTCGGATGACAGGGGTGGGGTTGATGTCCCAGCAGAGTCTTGTCTCACCAACCTTTGTGAAGAGGTGAAACTCCAGCAGAGACTCGGATGAAGCAAGGGAGGCAGCTGTACGCAGAGAAGGAGCAGCAGCGTGAAAGGCCTGAGGTTGGAAGGAGCGCGGCGTGTTGGAGGAGCAGGGAGGAGCTAGCATGGTTGGGGTAAAGTGAGTGACGGTGGCAGTGGTGGCAGGTGGAGGTGCCTGGGATGTGCTGGGCTGTGTAGGAATCTGTGTTTTGTTTGGAGTGACATGGAAAGCCTTCCTTGGCTTGGAAGGGGGACGTTATCTTAATCTGACCTACTTTGAAAGGTAGTGCAGGTGCTGTTGAAGGGTAGACTGCAGTGGGGACAAAGATGCAGTACACGCAAGAAATGGGACTCCTGTCCACCAGGCGAGAGGATAGGAGGGAGTGGCCCGTGGGGTGGCTACAGGAGTTCGGGATAGATCGGAAGGCAGTGTTGGAGAATTTCAGAGGCGGGAGACACCGCTGAGGTTGCAGAAGGAGTTTTGGTATACCCGGCCCAGCTCAGATTCGCATCCAAGATGGCTGAGTGCCCCCACAAAGACAGGGCTTGACTTTTTATATGCGAAGTACACAGTGGCGCTAAAATGAGTTTGCAGGTGCAGAACAAAGGCAATTCATCAAGCAGTGACAGGCACCTAACTGAGGCTCACATATGACTGTCGCTATGAGACCCAGACGTTCACTGTGTGTAGAGCTCAAGGGTTCTAGCACAGGCCCTGTCTATTGCCCTCTGCTGCAGCGCCCGGAAGGCCGGCCTCTTGGCTGCTTGCACGTTCCTGACGACCTTCGCTGTGTTCAAGAAACTTAGAGTTATCAGCTATAGAGAACAAGAATGCAAGAACTCATTAACTTATAAAACTTGCAAAGTAGGTTACAATTCCACGGGAGGGGGAAGGACTCATAGAAGAAAGTTTAATTCCTGCTTCTCTTTGCTGCATTAATTTTATTTTTGTATTATGTTGCTTTAATTTTTCTTCTCCCTCTTCAGTACAGCTAAGAGGGTTTGCTGATGGATTCCAGGTGGTTTAGGAGGGAGGGTACCAAGAACACCTCCCAGAGGATGAGGTTGGCAGCTAGGGAAAGGATGGGACCGTTCTCCAACACAGGGAATGTTGGGGGCAGAGCAGGGGCTGGTGAAAGCGTTTGGGTTGGGTTGCAGGAGCTCAAGATGCCTGTCCAACAACCATGCAGAAGACTGTATGGGAGCAGTCGTAGGCAGGACCGCAGGCGTCAAGAGGACTGCTGGGTGGGGATGAGAGCCCCTGTGCAGTGGTGCACTAGTGAGACGCTTCAGAGCTCCTCTTCCCCAGCTGCGTGGTGCTTCTCTGGTGCAGGTGTGGAATAGAGGGGAAGCTGGGTTTTCCTCAGACTGGACAATTGTCAGGTGAGTATAAAAAAACGCAGAAAAGGCCGAGGGCCTCTAGGTGTCACCAAGTCAGTTACCGTGGAACTGTAACCGAGAACCACAGACTTCGAACCGGCAAAGGAGCAAAGGGCCGGTGCTCATTCAGCACTGAGTCTCCGTGACCGGGAACGTCAATAGGTGATTCATATATATAATGTGAGTTACTAATGTATGTAATTATGTATGTGATCATGACACAGTGTGTAGAACTGTAACACCATTATAATCATAACTAATTATAATTAGTATTATAACCCTAATATAGTTTAACTTTATTATAATCCTAGTAATTAGTACAATTATGATTGTGTTCTACACATTGGAACATGATCATACACATACAATTATTATAATTAGCTGTAATTATATAATCACAACTATAATTATGTAAAAAATTATATAATTATAATTATGATTAAATTATAATTTATAATGTAATTGATTGTAATTATATGCATATACATGTATAATTATAACATGTATCATAATGTGAAATGCAATGAAATCTGTATTATGTAATATTTATATTACATATTATGTAATTATAGTTGATATTTAACATGATAGTTTATAACTACATATCTTTTTATAAAACTAACATGGTAACACAAACATTATGCAGTAGATACATATCTGATATATGACATCTCCATTTGTGATGTAATTTATCTTCCGTAACCTGAACACTGCCTGTTTGCCGAGCGCTGTCCCAAGCACATGTATTTGCTCACGTATCGATCGCTGACAGCTCTGATAAACCATCCTGCTGCACTTTAGGATGGAGGGCAATGAAGACTGAAGGGAGAGCAGCAACTTGTTGAGGGTCTCCCAGCTGCCGATGTAAAAGCCTGTTTGGACCCACAACCAGCTGGCTCCACAGCCTGGGGTTTATCGCCAATGCCTTGGAGCCTTGAAAGTTTTTTTTCCTCCATCTTTTCCTAAACCAATCACTAATAAGCACAGATTTGGTGTGCTCATTGCAGAAATCTGGACTGAGGGAGGGTTATGGTACACAAGATACTGGCACAGCCTGGGTTGGTGTCCAGCTGGAAAGAAAGACACAGTGGTTCAGGGAGCTGCTGCATGGGTGGACCTGGGGTGCCTGAGGCTCGGCCCTGGGTGCCTGGGTCTGGCCTGCTTTCCTGAGCACCCATCTCTGGCTCTCACCCTGCAGGCTCTGGTTTTGCCAGCTGGGAGCACGTGGTTGCAGGCACTTGTCAGACGCTCTCTTGCAGAACAGGACCCTGATGCACCTGAATCTGAGCAAGAACTGCCTGGGAGATGAGGGAGTCAAGTTCCTGTGTGAAGCCTTGCGTCACCCTGATTGTAAGCTGCAGAGCCTGAAGTAAGTTTTCTTGGCTCCATCTCATTCAGTGGATGGAAGAGAGCAAGGGAAATTGACCCACCAATGCCTGAGTCCCTGATGGGGGCTGAGTGAGGTGTGGACTAGCTCTTTGCTGTAGAGGAGCTTCTGGTTTTCTTGGGGGTATGGTATGGGGTGGTCTCTGTGAGGGGAAAGTGGGATGGCTGTGAACATGTGTGTTTCCGGGGTTCCTTGAGACCAGCACTCAGGTTTTTGATGTTTCTCTGGGAGGACGCGGGAGTCAGCCCAGAGTCATATGTGCGGCTACACTTCACGGTGAGAGGGCACAAGGGAAATCAGCAAAGGGGAAAGGTGCTTGGGACCAAGTCCAGAGGAAACCAACACAAGCTCCCAGGAGTCCTCTTTCTGTGCAATCACACAAGACGCACTGAATTCCTCCAGCAACCGGCTGTGGCAATCACGCAAAGCGTGGTCTACCAGGGCAGCTCATGAGAGACGCTGTGTCCTGAATTTTTACCGGGTGCTGGAAATGTGTGGTTTAGCATGTACCACGACATGAACCACTGCACCTGGCCATCAGCGTATTTTTTATGCTTCCAGCGGAATTTGAAACTTGAGAGTAGAGAGAAGAGCATATAACGTAATCCATGTTCAAACTTCAACAATTATTGATTCACAGCCTATACCCTTACATCTAAAACTTCACCAACACTCAGTAATGGGATCACTAGGTCAAATGGTATTTCTGGTTCTAGATTCTTGAGGAATCGCCATTGTCTTCCACAATGGTCGAAATAATTTCTTCCTCTGAGATTACCTTGAGGCCCATCCTAAGGGTCATATGTCTTCCTTTGTAAATGCAAAGTAGTTTTATGTTTGTGTCTGTGTTTATAAGAATGAAGTTGAGTGTGTTTTCAAATGCTGACAACCATTTATATAAACATCCAGATAAAAAAAACCTGTTGATAAAACTTGCTGATAGGTTTTTTTTTTTTTTTTTTTTTTTTTTTTTTTTTACCTACTGCATTTTTTTCCCTACTAACTTGGAGGTATTCTTTCTTGTTTTTAAAATTTTAATCTTTTTATTATAAATTTACCATCTGTATGTATATTTTGGGATTCAAAGTGTTATGATTATGAATACAATGGAATAATTAAGCTAGTTAACATGCCCATCACCTCAAATACTTTTTGTTGCGGTGATAACATTTGGAGGTACTTATGTTAGCAATTTTGAAAGGCAGAATATTAACTACATTCACCATGCTGTGCAACAGATCGCAAGGCTGGGTGTGTGTAGTGGCTCATGCCTGTAATCCTAGCACTTTGGGAGGCTGAGGCGGGCAGACCACAGGGTCAGGAGTTCGAGACCAGCCTGGCTAACATAGTAAAAACTCATCTCTACTTAAAAATGCAGAGGATGCAGCCATCTGAGACCACACCATTGTACTCCAGCCTGGGTGACAGAGCTAGACTGTCTCAAAAAAAACCCCCAAAACCTAACAACTATATTCCTACTAACTGAGACTGTTATACCCCTCAACCACCATGTCTAAGCTCTAGGGCAGTCTGGCTGTCTTGGGTTTGATTTGCACGTATCGTTTATCAGGCTGGCAGTTCTCAGACTTGGCCTGTGGTGGTTTAGCCACATGGACATTTTTCAAACCTTTTTTTTTTTTTTAATGGGTTAAGGAT
The DNA here is from genome assembly GCF_009761245.1 of Sapajus apella. NCBI lineage: Eukaryota > Metazoa > Chordata > Mammalia > Primates > Cebidae > Sapajus > Sapajus apella. Next base: position 2,611,929 of record NW_022437075.1, read on the forward strand.
TTTGAATTCCCATGTGCCTTCTCCACAGAAGGGTATCAGCCTTGCAACATTCCTCTCTCCTGCTGTCTCTTCCTCCTTCCTCCTCTCCTCATCCCTCCCCTGTAGTCCCGTATGTTCTCCAGTCACCTGGACTATTTTGAGCTTACTATGGCATAGAAATTCAGTCTGGAAAATGTAGGCCTGCCATTAGGGTAGGTTTCTGGTCTCTTCAGCTCTTCGGTTGCACTCGAAGGCTTAGACAGGTGCACTGCGGCCACCAGGCCAACTCGAGGTGCTGGGTGGCAAACACCGAAGAGATGCCCTTCAGGCTGGCACACCTGCAGGGGGCACGGGGGAGAGGGCTGCACTGCTGTGCCATCTACTCTCTTTCTATCACAGGTAAATAGAGCCCCTGGAGGTGTCTGCGTCCTCCTGACTCGCACCCTCCTGATTCGAGGCGTGGGACAAACATCTGGCTTCACAGTCTCTCCTTTCCTTGGATATGAGATGGGCAGGTGTGAGCACAGCAATCACTCTTCCCCCTTCTGTATCTTTTTGTTTTGCAGTTTGTCAGGTTGCTCTTTCACAAGAGAGGGCTGTCAAGAGCTGGCTACTGCCCTCAAGCACAATCACCATGTGAAAATCTTGGACGTTGGAGAAAATGATCTTGGGGATGATGGAGTCAAGCTGCTGTGTGAGGCTCTGAAACCTTCACATCATGCTTTGTACACACTTGGGTGAGCTGATGCTGTTCTCCCCGCAGAGTCTCCCTTCTCTATTCCTGGGGAGATCCAACAGTAGGGTCCCATCAGGGGTTACAAAGTAAGACAGAGTAAGGACAAAGGCCTCCTTTAAGAAATCTTGGCCAGGCACAGTGGCTCACGCCTCCCAGCACTTTGGGAGGCCGAGGTGGGTGGATCACCTGAGGTCAGGAGTTCGAGACCAGCCTGGCCAACACAGTGAAACTTGATCTCTACTAAAAATATGAAAATTAGCTGGGTGTGGTGGCCGGCGCCTGTAATCCCAGCTACTCAGGAGGCTGAGGCAGGAGAATCGCTTGAACCTGGGAGGCGGAGGTTGCAGTGAGCCGAGATTGCACCACTGCACTCCAGCCTGGGCAACAAGAGCAAAACTCCATCTCAAAACAAAACAAAACAAAACAAAATCTCTACTGCTGGATGATAAGCTCTGAGTTTAGAAAGGTGTTTCACTCTTGTTACCACCATCCTTGGTACACTGTAAATACTGTTTCTCCCAATCCGCCCACTGTGGGTTCCAGGTGCTGGGGGGTGGGATGCAGCCTGCTCTCTGCACTGTGAATCTTCAGTTTTTAACCATCATGCAATGTGTACTCAGCAGACTGAGACGGTTTGTTCTCAAACATAGGATGTTTTGCTAAATGTGGCTGACATGATAGCAATTTCTTAGGTACGGAATGGCTAAAGGGTTGGTTAATACAATAGCTCAGTGATGTTTTCAGAAAAGGTGTTTATTAGTTCATTTGACACTAACAAATCCTAAGTCATACTTACCAGCCACGTCAAACCTCTGTTCAGAGATTGTTAAATCTACTTTATTAGATACCATGATTTAAATTATTGGTTTAAACATAAACTAGATTTGTTCTCTCATAGGCCTTAGAGACATGAATAGGTTAATGTTATCTGCAGTGCCAAATTTAAGATAAACGCATTCTGAATCAAGTTCATCTTTCAAAAAAATCAGTGAAGCAATTTATTGAACTATTTCCTTAAGAGAGACTCATTCCGACTTTTTTCTTTCTAAAAGAAGGGCTTTATGGTTTGTAGTTTTTGTTTTTTAAGATGGAGTCTCACTTGTCACCCAGGCTGGAGCGCAGTGGTGTGATCTCGGCTCAGTGCAACGTCTGCTTCCTGGGCTCAAGCAGTCCTCCCACCTCAGCCTCCCAAGTAGCTGGAACAACAGGTGCATGCCATGACACCGCCTGTTTTCTTTTATTGATTATAGAGATGAGGTTTGACCATGTTGCCCAGGCTGGTCTTGAATTCTGAGCTCAAGTGATCTGCCTGCCTCAGTCTCCCAAATTGTTGGGATTGCTGACATGAGCACTGTGCTTGGCCAGCGTGTCATAGTTCTTTGTGAACACGGAGATTTCTGCTGTGTTAAACCGATCTTCACACTTTCTCACTTTTGTCTTCGTGTTTCTAGTAGCTAGTCAACCATATGTTCAAATTTGGTATTGTTGAATTTAGAAATAAGATGGAAAAAAGTATAAACAAGGAATAATAGTGCTATTTCGGTTCTTTCATTGATCTAATAAACTCACATTAAAATACTTTGTTTCACATTCTGGCAGGGTAAGTTTTTGTTTACTCCTCCATCAAATACAGTTTAAAGTAGTATCTACCTTTGATAGGCTTGATAGATGGGTTAGATGAGTTAGGTGTAAGTATTATAAGGTGGCTGGGTGCGGTGGCTCATGCCTAGCAGTTTGCGAGACTGAGGCGGGCAGATCATGAGGTCAGGAGATTGAGACCATCCTGGCCAACATTTTGAAAACCCATCTCTACTAAAAATAGAAAAATTAGCTAGGCATGGTGGCACGCACTTGCAGTCCCAGCTGCTCAGGAGGCTGAGGCAAGAGAATCACTTGAACCCTGGAGAAGGAGGTTTCAGTGAGCCGAGATCATGCCACTGCACTCGAGCCTGGCAACAGAGCGAGACTCCAGCTCAAAAAAAAAAAAAAAAAAAAAATGGTTCCCAGCATGGAGTAAGTGCTCCACTCTTAAGCACTCTGTTTTAGTAGTTTTTTCCTCTAGATGTGGTATCACTTCTGTAACTTCTGAGTCTCAGAGGACTATCTCTTACGCTTTCTTCCCGCCTGCCCCTAGGTTGGCAAAATGCAATCTGACGACTGCTTGCTGCCCGCCTCTTGTCTCTGTTGTCCGCAGCAGTAAGACCCTGGTCAATCTGAACCTTCTAGGCAATGAGCTGGATCCCGATGGTGTCAAGATGCTATGTAAGGCCTTGAGGAAGTCAACATGCAGGCTACAGAAACTCGGGTAATCCCCACTGACTTTTCCACAGGGAAGAGCCTGCGGAGACGAGGCTAGACTGACAAGGCTTCTAAAGCATGTGCCAGGTTTACATGGCACTCCGTTTCCTTGAGCAGTACTGGCTGATGGAGCTTTCAGTAGGATGGGAATGACCTCTATCTGCGCTGTGCACCTGCTGCATAGCCACTAGCTGCATCTGATAACTGGGCACTTGAAATATGGTTAGTGTGACTGGGACCTGAGTTAATAGTGTTGTTTTCTTTTGTGAGACAGAGTCTCGCTCTGTCGCCCAGGCTGGAGTGCAGTGGCACGACAGCAGCTCACTGCAACCTCTACCTCCCAGGTTCAAGCAATTATCCTGCCTCAGCCTCCCGAGTAGCTGGGATTACAGGTGCCTTCCACCATGCTGGCTAATTTTTGTATTTTTGTAGACAGGGTTTCACCACTAAACTCCTGACCACAGGTGATCCACCTGTCTCAGCCTCCCAAAGTGCTGGAATTACAGGGTTGAGCCACCGCGCCTGGACTGCTTGCTTTCCTTGTTTTTTTTTTTTGAGATGGAGTCTTACTCTGCCATCGGTCTGTAGTACGGTGGCACGATCTTGGCTCACTGCAATCTCTGCCTCCCAGGTTCAAGTAATTCTCCTGCCTCGGCCTCCTGAGTAGCTGGGATTACAGGTGTGCTCCACCACGCCCAGCTAATTTTTGTATTTTTAGTAGAGACGGGGTTTCACCATGTTGGCCAGGACAGTCTTGATCTCCTGACCTCGTGATCCACTGGCTTCGGACTCCCAAAGTGCTGGGATTACAGGTGTGAGCCACCGCGCCCAGCTATACTTAAATCTTAACACCCATATATGGCTAATGACTGCCGTATTGGATGGTGCCATCCTAGAGACTTCTGGGTATTTTGAGAGCCCACTTAGTTTCATCATTCTTGCACCTGCTCTACATTTCACTCCGTAGCCGTTTACTCATGGGCCAAGCACCATGGCCTGGTAGGCAGGAGGGAAACAAATGGACGTGAGCCTTGTCCTCATGAGCCTTGAGTTCTCCTCCAGGAGATAACAGGTCTGAGACAAACAAGCCATCTTGTTGTCACGAGCGCTGGGAAAGAATGTCTGGGTTGAGATGTGGAGACAGGAGGGTGATCAGAAGAGCAGGGAGCTTGCCTGAGCTGGTACCATTGATCCTGAGTCCCAAGGAGGCTGGAAGGAGGAGTCCATGTATCAGGAAGGGACCATGAGAGGTGACAAGAGATGAAGGGTGGAATGTACTAAGGATGTTTCAGTAGCACGTGCAAAGGCCCTGAGGTTGTACCAAGCTGTATGTTGCCCCTTTGAGGCATTGAAAGAAGATCATTTAATTGGAACTCTTTCCACCCCATTCAGTGTTCTGAGAGGAAATCCGAAAGGTAAGCAGGCCCGCTGCAGTGGCTCATGCCTGTAATCCCAGTATTTGTGAGGCCGAAGCAGGAGGGTAACTTGGGGCCAGGATTTTGAGACCAGCTTCGGCCACATAGGGAGATCTGTCTCTACAAAAATTTTTTTAAAATATTTGCTCAGCATGGAGGCACACACCTGTGGTCCCAGCAACTTGGGAGGCTGAGGTGGGAGGATTGCCTGAACCCAGAAGTGGGAGAATGCAGTGGGCTGTGATCATGCCACTGCACTCCAGCCTGGGTAACGAAGACCCCCTCTCAAAAAACGCTGGGGGGTGGTGGAGAAAGGAAAGCACTTAACAGTTGTTACTAGGTACATTTCAGCCGAAGTCATCTCAGATGCCAAGAAACCTTGCTTATTGTCAGAAGCGAGTCAAAATCTGCATATTTTGATTTAAGATACGATGTTGCCAACTTCACACTTGAGTGGTGTATTTTAAAAAGTGCTCCCGGGCCGGGCGCAGTGGTTCACGCCTGGCATCCCAGCACTCCGGGAGGCCGAGGTGGGCGGATCACCTGAGGTCGGGAGTTCAATACCAGCCTGACCAACATGGAGAAACTCCATCTCTAGTAATAATACAAAATTAGCCGGGCATGGTGGCACATGCCTGTAATCCCAGGTACTCGGCAGGCTGAGGCAGGAGTACGGCTTGAATCCGGGAGGCGGAAGTTGCGGCGAGCCAAAATCGCACCATTGCACTCCAGCCTGGGCAGCGAGAGTGAAACTCTCAAAAAAAGAAAGGGGATGGGGGCTCTGGGACGGCGATTGTTAGAGTTGAAGCTTCTCTATGGTCAGTCACGCATGCGTGCAGAAGGGACCTTCTGACTGGGTGCCCAGACCCTTGCTTACTCTTGAAGAGAACGCTCAGCTTTTATTTTCCAAAAACTGCTAGACACAAGTTGCGAGGAAGTGCTTAGATGTATTGAGTGTCGGTGGCCTGAGTGACCCTGGCCTGCCCACGAGGTCTCTTGTGTTATCTTCACCGTGGTTTCTTCAACCTCTGCCTTTGTGGTTGTGCCTTTTCTCTGTGGAAAGTGGTTCCACGTGCCATCAAACTTAATCCCGACATCTATGGGTAAGGCTACGGAGGTGGGAGGTCCCACTCAAAGGGTAAGCAAAAGTTACCCTTCATTTATTTTAGTCTTTTTTTTGAGACGAAGTCTTGCTCTGTCACCAGCCTTGAGTGCAATGGTACGATCTCGGCTCACTGCAACCTGCGCCTCCTGGGTTCAAGCAGTTCTCCTGCCTCAGACAGTTGAGAAGCTGGGATTACAGGCACCCGCCACCACACCCAGCTAATTTTTTGTATTTTTAGGAAAGACGGGGTTTCACCATGTTGGCCAGGCTGGTCTCAGTCTCCTGACTTTGTGATACACCTGTCTCAGCCTCCCCAATTGCTGGGATTACGGGCGTCAGCCAGCGTGCCTGGCCACATTTGTTAGTCTTTTTATGGGGCACCTTAACCTTTATTTTGCTTTGTCACTTTGCCACTTTACTCTGCACCACGCCTGTACTTTCACTTCTGACACTTCCCTGCTTCCATCCAGTCCACTGGTGATGAGCACCAAGGTTGGGTCCATGTCATTGTGATAGTGAATAGGGCCGTGATGAACTCACAGGCATGTGGTCCATATACACCATGGAATACTACACAGCTACGAAAAGGGATGAAAGCAGGTCCTTTGCAGCAACATGGATGTAGCTGGGGGCCATTAGCCTAAGTGAATTAATGCAGGAACAGAAAACCAAATATCACATGTTGTCTTGAGTTGGAGCTAAATAATGAGTACATATGGACTTAAAGATAGTGACAGTAGGCCAGGCATGGTGGCTCACGCCTGTAATCCCAGCACTTTGGGAGGCCAAGGTCCGCGGATCAACTCACGTCAGGAGTTCGAGACCAGCCTGGCCAACATGATGAATCCCTGTCTCTACTAAAAATAGAAAAGTCAGCCAGGCATGGTGGTGGGCACCTATAATCCCCGATACTCAGGTGGCTGAGGCAGGAAAATTGCTTGAACCCGGGAGGCAGAAGTTGCAGTGAGCCGAGATCACACCATTGCACTCCAGCCTGGGTGACAAAGATGACTCAGTCTTAATTTAAAAAAAAAAAAAAAAAAAGGCAGGGCATGGTGGCTCATGTCTGTAATCCCAGCACTTGGGGAGGCTGAGGTGGACAGATCACCTGAGGTCAGGAGTTCGAGACCAACCCGACCAACATGGAGAAATCTCATCTTTACTAAAAGTACAAAAAAGCCGGGCAGGGTGATGGTCAGCTGTAATTCCAGCTACACGGGAGGCTGAGGCAGAAAAATCACTTGAACCCAGGAGGTGGAGGCTGCAGTGAACCGAGATCACACCATTGCACTCCAGCCTGGGCAACAGAGACTTGGTCTCAAAAAAAAAAAAAAAATGTTGACAGTAGCCACGGGGGACTCCTGGAGCGAGGCGGGTGGGAACGCTGCGAGGGTTGAGCTACCTCTCAGGTACTGTGCTCACTTCCTGGGTGATGGGATCATTCACACGCCAGACTTCACACAACAGACCCCCGTCACAAACCTGCACATCTTCCCCTGAACCTCAAAAATTCGTCACTTCTGAGTTTGCTCACTGCTTCTAAACTTCAGTACTGTTTTTCTGCAGGCTTCAAAAAGACTTGCACAGAGTAGTGAGAGAGGAGATACAGACGTCACAGAAGGAGCACTGTCTGAAGGTCAAGTGTACTTGGGATTTTAATGACCTTGAAGACAAGTGGTGGTGGTGATGCCACGGACCAGATGCCACAGGGCTTGACCACGGATCTTGGAGTAAAGCCACCAGGACCTCCTGGCCTGGGGACAAATGAGCTGTTCCCTGCAGGAGGCTTCAGTACAGTCGTTGGAAGCAGCCCGTTTCACGCCCAGGTCTGGAATTTGTCTAATACTGTGTCTCGTCCCCAAGATCATAAGTTGGCTGTGCCTTCAGTCTTATTTATGTCCTCCTCAGTATGTTTCTAATTCTTAGAGGTGTGGAGAGAACTGAATAAAGCAAAGGATATAAGAATAGCTCCGGAAAAGCCAAAAGCCTCATTTCTCATGGACTGAGAAGTGGGATCAAAGTGTTTGTAATTCCATAATTATTATACTGTGAGTAAGCCACATAGACATCCAGAACTTCTCCTAATATGCCCTTATCTTATGTTGATTCCTGTAAGAAGTATTAGATTCTGCATTGACTTTTTTCTTTTTGGGATGGAGTGTCACTGTGTCACACAGGCTGGAGGGGTACGGTGGCACCATCTTGGCTCACTGCCACCTCCACTTCCTGAGTTCAAGTGATTCTCCTGCCTCGGCCTCCTAAGTAGCTGGGATTATAGGCATGCACCAACACACCTGGCTAATTTTTGTATTTTTAGTAGACATGGGGTTTCGCCATTGGCTCAGGCTAGTCTCGAACTCCTGGCCTCAATTGATCCACCTGCCTCGGCCTCCCAAAGTACTGGGATTGCAGGCGTGGACCACAGCGCCTGGCCTGCATTGATTCTCATCTCCCACTCCTCATTACGATGTACTTTTCTGAGTTTATTCCATCTTCCGCCCTTCTTTACCTGAAACCTTTTCACCATGCTCTGTAGAAACCAGCAAACTTATATTTAGACAATAGGTTGAAACAGTTCCTTTTATCGTATTCTGAAACCTGCCTCTCCTCTGAGGACATTGCTTCTCTTACAGCACCTTTGGGTGTGACTGTCTTGTCCAGGGAGCCCAGCGGTTCATCGAGGGGGTGGTCTCTTCCCCACCTGCTGCTCTGTGATCCTTCTCCCCACCCTGTGTCCCTCTCAGCCTCTATCCTCCTGTCTTTAGATTTAGACCCCTTGTTCTTTGAAGATACTTTGTGACTGCCAAATGGACTTCCGCTGAAAGACTTGAGCTCCTGGCAGCCCATCACCTCCAGGAGTACAGGTTAAGTATCCCTTATCTGAAATGCATGGACTTAGTAATTTTTCATATTGTGGAATATTTGCATTGTACTTACTGGTTGGACATAGCAAATCTAAAATTCTGAATTTTGAAAAAATTCTCCAGTCAACATTTCCTTTGGGAATCACGACTGTTCAAAAGGGATACTTTGTCTTCAGTATTTTGGGATTTGGGATGCTCAACCTGTATTCCTTACACCCAATTCTAAGGAATACATGCTTGTCCATCCCGTGGCCTGAAATGGCTTTTAATGTGGCCCAACACAAATTCATAACCTTCCTTATGCATGGATTTTTTTTCAGCTTAACAACTATCATTAGTGTGTGGCCCATGACAATTCTTCCAATGGGGCCCAGGGAAACCAAAAGATTGGACATCCCTGCGTGACTGCACCTCCATGATAGTATCTTGTGTCATATCTAAACCTCCTTCATGCTCAAACCCCAGAAATTCTCATTACTCGTGATTGCAACTATTTCGTAATTTTTCTGTTTCTTTGTTTTTGTTTTGAGATGGAATCTTCCTCGTTTCCCAGGCTGGAGTGCGGTGGCGCAGTCTCGGCTCACTGCAACCTCCACCTCCCATGTTCTAGCGATTCTCCTGCCTCGGCCTCCCAAGTAGCTGGGATTACAGGTGCCCGCCCCCACACCCAGCTAGTTTTTGTAGTTTTAGTAGAGATGGGGTTTCACCATCTGGGCCATGCTGGTCTCCAGCTCCTGAGCTCAGGTGATCTGCCCACCTTGGCCTCCCCACCTCCTATATTCCTTAGCCTTTCTAACCTGAGTTTAATCAGTAGATTCCATTGATAACTCATTGATACACTGTGGCAAGAGGCCGTTATGGGCCCTAGCCACCCCTGCACATTCTGTATGGGTATGCAAAAGATGTTAAATGCTTTTTTTTTTTTGCCAAGGGACTTTTGCCAGGTTGTGTTTGCCTGGAGAAAACTTTAGGGATAAGGTAACTTTCCACCCCAGACAAAAAGCAGGCTTGTACTGCTTATTGAAAATCGGCAAATTCCCTCAGACCAGTGTGCAGGTTCTCTTGCTGCAGTCTACAGCATGTCCATTGTGGACCCTTTGTGGCACCCAAAGCTGAGACTTGGGAAGCATGAGGAACTGATGAAAAGCAGCAGGACATGCTGACTCACGCTTTTGTCACGGATGATAAAATTCTTTGTTTCTGGGCCAGGAGTCTCATATCTTCTGCTAGCTTCCATGAAATAGGAATAGACTAGCTTTTTGGCTCCTAAGTAGAATAAAATCCCAAACCCTTCTCAGTTCCTGGAGACAGTTGCCTTTTCACTATACTTCACTTCTTTTAGAGTTCATCTATTTAGCTAACACCCCTTCAAATCTGTCAAATCAACATCCTCCATGCTCTGCCTGCCCCTCACTTTGTGCTATGCACTCAACAAAACCATAAACCTTTTTCACTCCAGTGTTCTACCTGCTCCACACTTGTATCCATAGAGCTGAACATGCTGAAGACAGATGTTAAACTCTGCTTAAATTTAAGAAATTCCTTAGGATTAGTCATAGTGCTGCACATGATACGGCAATGTCCTGGTTTAAGGTGTTCTTCCACTCAACTTGCATCTCCCTCATAGGTCTCCATTTTCACTCTGTTGATTTTAGATATTTAAGAAACAAGAATTGGCACTTGGGGAGGCTGAGGTGGGCGGATCATGAGATCAGGAGATCGAGACCATCCGGGCCAACATGGTGTGAAACACTGTCTCTACTAAAAACACACACAAAAAATTAGGACATAGTGGCGCATGCCTGTAGTCCCAGCTACGTGGGAGGCTGAGGCAGGAGAATCGCTTGAACCCAGGAGGTGAAGATTGCAGTGAGCTGAGATCACACCACTGCACTACAGCCTGGGTGAGAGTGTGACCTTCCATTTCAAAAAAAAAAAAAAAGCATCAGATTCTTCCACAAGTACCCACTGACACATGCACCAGCGTCTATACCCCAGTAAGTAAAAAATCAAGGCTCTGAGGCAGAGAAAGTGTCAACCTGAGTTAACTGCAGGGTAAGAGCCAAATCCTCTAATATACAAAGGATTGGATGCTGTGGGTTGGGGGCCGAAGACTGCTGATCGAGGGGACTAGAAATTTTTCTCTGGAAGGTGAAAGTCTGCCTTCTATGTTCTGCAGATGTGCAGGACATGGAGGGAAGCAGAATGGGACCCTGTTTACAGAGATCGTAACATTCAGGTTAACACAAAACCATCATAAGGACCACCTCCGAAAATGTTCTAATACTTTAAGTTCTGGCACATGTGCACAACGTGCAGGTTTGTTACATACGTATGCATGTGCCATGGTGGTTTGCTCTCATCAACCAGTCATCTACATTAGGTATTTTTCCTAATGCTATCCCTCTTCCAGCCCCTTAACTGCCCACCCGACAGGCCCCAGTGTGTGATGTTCCCCTCCCTGTGTCCATGTGTTCTCATTGTCCAAGTCCCACTTATGAGAACATGCGGTGTTTGGTTTTCTGTTCTTGTGTTAGTTTGCTGAGAATGATGGTTTCCAGCCTCAACCATGTCCCTGCAGAAAAACATGAACTCTTCCTTTTTTATGGCTGTGTAGTATTCCATGGTGTATGATCAAGGTTTTCTGAATCACTTTGATTGAGTGTTAGATGTCAAAAATGTGGTCTTCCATCCTTCCTCCATGAACTAACCACCACTCTGTCCTATCCATTTGCATGGAATTATGATGCTCTCCTTCTGGCCACAGACTGTCTTTAGACCCCAGGATCATTCCTTATTTTGTTACTTTTGGGCCAATCACTTCCTTTCTCTGGACCTAATTACCTCATCTTTAAAATGAGGGCAGAAAAAATTTATAATAAAATTAGACCCAATTTTTGCTTTCACTTTGGCCTTGGTTAGCTCTGTGGCTGTGTAACCTATCTAAAATGTTCTTTGCTCACCCAAACATATGAAAGAAGCTGTGTCCTGCACAGGATATGTGAAATCAATGTCATGGATGGAAAATTCTAGAAAGAATAAGATATTAAGTTATAATTTTCTCTCTCCAGCCCAACATCAAGAGTCTTTCTTGCACTATTAGTCAACAACCAGATGCTATCAAAAGCAGTCTTATGGACTAGCTGGAGATCCATTTAGCATTTTGTAGCTTAAAACACCTTTGTAGAGGGTCTAAATCCTTACCAAAGCCCTGTAAGGATAGCCTTACTTCACTGATTTAAAAGCAAAGATCTTGAAAGAGTGCTTTATAACAGATTAGAGATGCTTTATAACAGATTAGAGATAATCAAATAACTGCCCTATAAATCCAACTTTTTAAATATCTGACCCACTTTACAACACCCGATGGGATCTTCCAATAAATTGAATGCTATAATCCTTCTAGCTATCCACATTCTCACTATTAGACATAGTAAAACCCAGAGTCCTTGAAATACTTTATTCTCTTCCTTTTTCTGTATTTTTGTTGCCCTTTGTAGAAGGAGTCTGGGATACAAAGAGTGGGAGAGGTATGTGAACTCATTTTAAAAATACTGTCGGCTGGGTGCGGTGGCTCATGCCTGTAATCCCAAAACTTTGGGAGGCCGAGGCAGGTGGATCACTTGAGGTCGGGAGTTCGAGACCAGCCTGACCAACATGGAGAAACCCCATCTCTACTAAAAATACAAAATTAGCTGGGTGTGGTGGTGCGTGCCTGTAATCCCAGCTACTCTCGAGGCTGAGGCAGGAGAATCACTTGAACCCAGGAGGCAGGAGCTGCAGTGAGCTGAGATCATGCATTGCATTCTAGCCTGGCCAACAAGAGCAAAACTCCATCTCAAAAAAAAAAAAAATTGTGACGGCAATAAAGATTAAAAAGAACACAGATTAACTGCCTTAGTCTTCATCTCATCGATTCATATTGTTACCAGCTATTAAAATTGGCTTTTTACAATTTTTATTTTCCTCAGTCACCCGGGCTGGAATGCAGTGGCACCATCTTGGCTCACTGCAGCCTGCGCCTCCCAGGCTCAACGGATCCTCCCACTTCAACCTCCTGGGTAGCTGGGACTACAGGTGTATGCCACCATGAAATCTGTTTTAGTAGAGTTAGGATTTTGCCATGTTGCCCAGACTGGTCTCAAACTCCTGAGCTCAACCATTCCTCCAGCCTTGGCCACCCAAAGTGCTGACATCACAGGCATAAGCCACTGCAAACCAGCCAACCATGTTACTTCTAATAATCTGACAAGGTAAAGACCACCCCACGACTTCTCCATTGTTTCTTTAAAAGTAACAGGGATGTCCGGGTGTGGTGGCTCATGCCCTGTAATCCCAGCATTTTGGGAGGTCAAGGCTGGCAGATCACAAGGTCAAGAGATCGAGACCATCTGGCCAACACGGTGAAACCCCATCTCTACTAAAAATACAAAAATTAGCTGGGTGTGGTGGCACATGCCTGTGATCCCAGCTACTTAGGAGGCTGAGGCACGAGACTTGCTTGAACCTGGGAGGCAGAGGTTGCAGTGAGCCAAAATCGTGCCAAAGCACTCCAGCCTGGTGACAGACAGGCTGTCTTAAAAATAAATAACACAGGGATATCTTCTGTTTAGTGCTTGATCCACAAATTCTCAATTACAAAATTTCTATTTAATAATCAATACTCAAGTCAATCATTTATTCTACTCCCTAAATTTTTGCATTTAGGAATTTTTTATTCTCCAATTCCTAAGTTTGTCCTAGAATTCAATTATATCAAAGTATCTTAAAGCAGCATTTTTTTTAGAGTAGTCAGATTATTCCAAAGCCCCTCCACAGTCATGCCAATGTTACTTTGCAGGACTGGGGGAGTCCGTAACAGGTCCTGCCTGTCAGGAAGGTTTAATTAGTGATTCAGGAAAAGAGAAGAGAGAGACAGGATTCCAGTGTATCTTGACTGCTGCTTTTTTTCTAGGCTCACTCCAAATTATCAAGCCCATGAACCAACACAGACTAATTAGCTTGTGATCAACTGTCTAACTTCAAGCCTGTGATTATGAGGAAGGTCACGGGATTATTCATGTCTCCAGCTTCACTCACCTTCCCTCCCACCCCTCCTCTTACCCACCCTGCTGTCTCTTTTGACACGCAACTTGCTCACTTACCCAGTACCTTGCAATCTTAAAAGCGTGGCTAGATGTGCCCAGGAGTAGTGTGTGGCTGGGGTGAGTCCAGGTCGGCACGTATCTGAGGGTATAAGACGGAGGTGGTAGCGTACTGGAACAGCTCAGGAGATCCTTAGACTGAAGAAGAGATACAGTTGGAATTCCAGGAAGAATGCAGGAGCTTTGATGGAAAAAGGGATGCCCAGAGTGAAAGCAGCAAGAGTGACAGCTTCTTAGCCTGGCAGCAGTTACTTGTACCCTATAAACCAATTTTCTCATTACAAGAAGGGTCTTATAGCATCAACCTCAGATTTTGCAAAAATTAAACTAACACAAAATATCCAGCTTGTAAGTACCTGTCAATGTATTAATTAGGTGAATAATCTTCAGTCCTGTCATTAAGATTCTATACTTGTATCTTAGACTTTATAGCTCAATATCTCTCTTTTATGACTTAAAAAAATGTTTTTCAGACAATGTCTTGCTCTGTCACCCAGGCTAGAGTGTAGTGTGATCGTGGCTCACTGCAGCCTCACCCTCGAGGGCTCAAGTGATCCTCCTTCCCCGGCCTCCTGAGTAGCTGGGACCACAGGCCTGAGTCACCAGGCCTGGATACTTTTTCAAAAACAATTATAGAGGTAGGGTCTCAGTATGTTTCCCAGGCTCGTTTGTAACTCCTGGGCTCATGTGATCCTCCTAACTTGGCCTCCAAAGTGCTGGGATTACAAGCATGAGCCACTGTGCCCGGCCAGCTCAGTATCTATCAGCTTTTCCTTCTCTTTTCTACCGACCTCTACTTTTAGTGTGTGTGTTGGGGGGGAGCTGTTAGGAGAAAAATGTTACTGTTCCTTCTGGGATGGAAATGGACCTCTTGTAAACATAATGAAGGTAGCTAGGAAAGTCCACGCTTTGGTTCTTCAAGCTGCTTTGGTATTTTATCACCTCTACTCACCCAGAGGGAAGTCCTTAATCATGACCATTTTACAGGTGACTAAATGACTTTCCAAATTTTCCTTTTTCTTTCGCTCGTTATCTTTCTTTCCCCACTTTTTTATTGCGGTAAAACATGCGTAATTTGCCATGTTAGCCCATTTGAAGCATACAGCTCTGCGGTATTAAGCACACTCACAATGTTGTACAACCATCACCACCACCATCCCTCTCCAGAACTTTTCCATCCTGCAAAACAAACTCTACTTGTTAAATAACTCACCGTTTTCTCCTCCGTCCCCTGGCCTCTTTTACTTTTTGCCTCTATGAATCTGACTACAGTAAGTACCTCATAGAAGTAGAATGCATGGTATTTGTTCTTTTGTGACTGGCTTATGTCGTTTACCATAATGTCCTCAAGGCTCTTCCATGTTGTCATACATCAGAATTTCCTTCCTTTTGAAGACTTTATGTCTATGCCACATTTTGTTTATTCATTTATCCATTGATAGACCTTCAGATAGGTGATTTTCTCAATCTTCACTCCTAAATCAGTGGATCAGTGGCACAGAAGTTCAGAAGTGAAATACCCCCATCCCTAGAATTTCCTTTTGGCTCCCACTCCCAAGAGCTCTTTATCCAAAGGGAGGGGAAGACAGGGTAGTCCCAGAACTCAAGAGGCCCAAAAAGGAAAGGAGAGCCAGAGTAGAGTTTGGAGAAGAATATGAGAGGCCAAGACTACAGGGAGAGGTAATACTAGCTACGCCAAGGAAATGACCCATACATTCACATGAACCCCAAAATACGTACTAGTATTATGTACCCATTAAAAGCGCTTTCATCAGGCAAGAACAGAGCAAGAGCCCAAGCTGGAATCCTAGGAGGACTGACAGAAAGAAGGGTGCCCAGCTCAGACCAGCCTTTCTTGTGCTCTCAGTATGGCCAGCATCTTTCCAGGTCAACATGGCAGGAGCGGGGTGGTACACTTTCTTCAACCTATGCTCTGTTCCAGTCATTCACCAGTAGCAAACACTGTTTCAAGATTTTCCAGACAGTATGGAGATTTCCCAGAAAACTAAACATAGAGCTACCGTTTTGCCCAGCAATCTCACTGCTGAGTTCCACCCAAAGCAAGAGAAATCATATTAAAAAGATATCTGCATCCATGTGTTTAACTGAAGCAATATTCACAATAGCAGAGTCATGGAATCAGCATGGAATTCCAAAGTCATGGAAGCAACAGATGACCGGATAAAGAAAACATGATTTATATACAATGAAATCCTTTTCAGCCATAAAAATAATGTCCTTTGCAGCAACATGGATGGAGCTGGAAGCCATGATCTTAAGTGAGGTAACTCAGAACCAAAGTCAAATAATGCATGTTCTCACTTGTACGTTGGAGCTAAACACATACACGTAAAGAGTGTGGAACAGTAGACACTGGAGGCTCAGGAGGGCGCGAGGGAGGTGCAGGATGGGAAATTACCTAATGGGTACGCTAAAAGCCCAGATTTTACTACACAATATATTCATGTAACAAAACTGCATTTGGACCCCTTAAATTTATACAAATAAGGCAAAAAGGTTTTCCAATGTGCGGAAATACAACACTTTATTGAGGGGGTAAGAGGTCATTGTGAGACAGGATAGAAATTTAACCATGAAGGTCTTCCAGTGGCTCGTCCAAGGCCACAGAACAAATAAAAACCACAAACATCATATAAAACGTGAAAGGGGTACCAGAAAACTCACAACTCAGAGTGTCAATCATTTGCAGCTCCTGCGTGCAGAGTAATAAATAGAAGGGTCCCAATCCCTGTCCTTGGCGGGTGTTCGAGTCAGAGCCAGGCTCCTCGCCATCAGATTTCTGCCCATGTGGTTGTGTCTGCTTCAGAGGTGGTCTACGATTGTCAATTTGGGATTTCTCTCTTCCTCAGCCATCAGAAGTACCTGGGTTTCCTCACCAAAATCAGCTTTTTTCAGCCTGGTAAAATATTTTAAAAGGTTGTTTTTAATTCACATACTTTTTTCCCTTTCTGGAGCTCATCTTTCTCCATAATTCATCCCAGGACAAGCCTAGGAAACCCTGATGTTGCCTCCAAGAGGAAAGGCATACACATCAAATGCAGTGGTATGCTGATAAATGTTACCCCAGATGTCCAGAAAAAAAGTCCTAATTTATAGCTCTGCCGTTTTCTGTGGTATAAATTCTCCAAGTCAGTCACAGCCAACTTCTAGCTGCCCACTTGCTGTCACTGAACAGTTACAGAGCAATGTACACACACAGCTGGCTCTCACCAGCTTGTAGGAGCTGGCTCCAACACATTACTGGACAGAACAAATGTCCAGAATTGGTAATAGAAGGCATGAACTACACAAACACTTTTGTTTGCAACAAGAAGTGAAGGGAAGCTATTTTTATTTTTCAAAGATAAAATAGTAGTAGTTTCTATCATTCGAGCACCTGGGTCCTGGCCCTCTGCTAAGGCTTTTACACACACACCTCATTTAATTTTCACAACAGCTTTATGAGGTAGCATGACTGTCCCGACTTGTGATGAACACAATGAGAATAAGCAATGTTAAGGTCACAAAACCAGAAAGTGGTATCCTGGATACAAATTCCAGCAATCTGTTTCTGGAGCCCCCCATACATGGTATCATTGCTTTGAATCAGACAGAAGGACTAAGTACCACCCTGTCTTGGTCCTTCTGTTTGTGGGTAATGTCTAGTCTCCATTTGGCATCTGTTTATGTGCCACTGTCCCCCACTGTTGGGGAAAGCTATGTTCTTTAGTGCAATTATGTATCTTAATACACATCTTTGTGAGACTATCTATGGCTGGGACTAGAGGAAGATGAAAACTCATTTAGTTCTATCATATTTATCACATGACCTGGTGTATATTTTCATAATTACCATGCCAAATAATCACCCCCATTTTGTGGAGAGGAGGCTGATAATCAAAGAGGACAAATGCCTTGCTCAGGGTTACAGGGCCAAACACGGCAAGGCCAGACGACAAACAGTCCTCCATGACTCGGAACAGACAATTCAAGTCCTTCCCCTTAACCATGCGTCTGCTTTGGTAGTCTACATTCTGAATCTTTGGCAAACATTAAAATGAGAAAGAAATGATGCTGGGCACTCCGCCTTTCCAGGTGGAGATCTGTAAGGATGGACTTCAAGAAAACAAACCTGTATCTTTACAAAGAGGGAAAATCAGTGAATGTCCTTCAGTGTTCACGTTGTAACAGTTTTAACCCATCATCTTATCTTTCTCTTTTCTGGAAAGGAACAGCCTAATAACTGCCCATGAGTACCTTGATCTCATACTGGTTTGAAAACAGTAGGGGAATATGAATGAGAAAAATAAATGTTAAGGATTTTATAGTTATCTAGTAAAATAATGTTTGTGGGATTATATGTAATTATAAATATATAAATTAAAACATAAGTTTATATTTGTAAATGTTTTACTTACAAACATACATATAACTTGTATTTATAAATTATATTTAAAATATATTTATATATAACTTGTATTATAATAGTAACAAGTGATATACGAGGTAAAAAGAAATTATTTAGGCAGACAGTGAGGGCAAGAGTCCTCAGCAGACCTTCCCTTCTAACAAAAAGCAGCCCAGAAATCACTTCTTTTCTAACAAAGAGTATCCTGAAAAATCGAGCTGCAAACATAAATAAGGAAGCTGGAAGATTGCGCGGGGTGGGGGATGCTAGCAGCTGCACCAATGCAAAGGACTACTTGGGGTCAGGCACACGTCCACCAGGGAAGCTCCATATTCCCCTTTTTGTTAGCATGTGTACAGTAAAAAAGAAACGGGCAACATGGTGCAGCTCAGGCAGAGAACTCACCAGCTTAATAAAGACTGGGGTGGGGGCTGCCAGACATGTGCACTCTACGCTAACAGCGTACTTGGTCATAACAGTTTTTCATGCCCTATGTAGATTAAACACCACCTCCCCACCGGCTCCTCTACAAAAGCCCCTGCATTTCACCGTGGATCCAGCAATCCATTTTTCCAAGACCCCTCTCTGCAGCAGAGAGCTATTCTCTTTCTTTTGCCTATTAAACTTCTGCTCTTAACCTCACTGTGTGTGTGTCTGCATCCTTGATTTCCACGGCCGTGGGTGTTACCCCAGATGATGAGGCTGCTTCACAAGCGCTTCCATTTTTTGGGCACTCACCATTCACTGTGGTAAGTAAGAGTTTTATACTCACCTGCTTGGTTCTTACTCATGCAACAGCCAGGAGTTGATGATGACAAGGAACATCATTTGCAGTTTAAATGCAATGTGATTATACTTGCAGGTCCCCGCCCATCCCTTCTTAGCCCTGAGCACTCTCCCCATAGAGAACAACAGACCCCACTCACCCGAGCACCCTCAGGGCACACTCTGGGTGTCTCAGGGCCTCGCAGAGCACAACCACCCCTCCGTGGTCCAAGGCGTTCAAGGTCAGGTTTAGCTGCTGCAGGGTCTTACTGCTGGTGAGAACAGACGCGAGATCCTTACAGCAGGCGCTTGTTAATGCACAGTCTTCCAACCTGCAATAAAGAGACACACGGTGAAAAGTGGCCCCAGCCTCAGGGTGGAGGCAGGACGGGACGTGAGCACCATGTTGAGCTGAGACACGCCCATTGCCTCAAGCGCAGTCTCTCACAGTCCACTGTTGACGACATCAGATCATGCCTCTGTGGTAGGTGGTAAAAGTGGTCGTGACTGTCCATTCTTCTCTGTATCCCTGCCCACAGCAATGTGACTTTGCAGCTCATTCCACTGAGAGAGTCTGTTTCCACTGAATCTGAGGTGGCTTCACACCTTGCTTTGGATAATCTAATACAATGGAAGCAAGGTTAGGAGAGTTATGGGCCACCATGTTGGATGCTTTTTTATTCTTTGGAGATGGGGTCTCTCTCTGTCATCCCCGCTGGAGTGCAGTGACATGATCATGGCTCACTGCAATCTTAACCTCCTGGGCTCTAGCAATTTTCCTGCCTCAGCCTCCTGAGTAGCTGGGGCTACAGGCACACACCACGCCCGGCTAACTTTTGTGGAGATGGGGTGTCACCATGTTGCCCAGGCTGGTCTTGAGCTCCTAGGCTCAAACTATTGGCCCACCTCAGCCTCCTATAGCTCTGGGATTACAGGAATAAGCCATCACACCCAGTGATCTTGGATTCTTCCTGTACTTCATCTCTTGAACTCCTGAGATGCTACTATGGGGTCAATTCTGTCCCTGCCAAAATTTCTATGTTGAAGCCCTAACCCCAGTACTTCAAAATGTGGTATTTGAATACACGGTCTTTACAGAGGCAACTAAGCTAAAATGACAACATTGTGGGGGTGCTAATCGTATGACTAGTATCCTTATAAGAGGACATTTGGACAGACAAACACACATAGAGGGAAGAGAACATGAAGACACAGGGAGAAGACAGCCATCAACAAGACAAGGAGAAGGGCCTGGAGCAGATTCTCCCTCAGGGCCCTCAGAAGGGACCAACCCTGATGACACCTTGATCTCAGACTTCCAGCCTCCAGAGCTGTGAAACGATACATCTGTTATCTAAGCCACCCAGTCCGTGGTACTTTTTAAACCCTAGAAAACTGATATAGATGCCACGTCAATTAGCTCAGGCTAACGTGTCAGGTAAGGAGACGGGCCCACTCACACCTCTCATCCCCGGGGGGACACCCAGCGCAGCCGGCCAACCTCCACCCCATACGGCAAGGCCAACCCAGCCCAGCCAACGCCTCAGTTAACCGCAGCTTCCTAAGCACACCTGGCCGAGGTCAGTGACACCCGCCCAGACAAGCAGCACCACCAGCAGCCTAAGTGCCCATTGCCTTAAGCCCTGAAGTTTTACGCTGGTTCATTACGCAACCACAGCTAGCTGCTACGTTGTCCTGTTGGAGTTTCCATCCTTCTCTTTGTTCCCATCAATCCTCTATCTCTGCCACTCATGAAAACATGACCAGGAACTTGGCGATACCCACCCAAGAACCTCTACGTGGCAGTCAGGATGCTTCAGAGCCGCACACAGCAGCTTCACGCCCACATCTCCTATTTCATTGCATCCAATTTCCAGATTCTTCAGGTTCTGATTGCTGATGAGAACCAAGGCGAGGTCTTCACAGCCAGCAGCAGTGATAAAGCATTTTACCAAACTGCAAGAGAAGAGTCAGGGTACCAGACTTAAAGGCCATTACATCTTGGTCTGGTATCAGGAAAACAAAGACGCCAAAGCACAACAGCCTTTCTCATTCATGTGGATAGGTACTGTCAGTCTTCCGTATCCACACACTCAACTAGCTGCAGATGGGAATTATTCAAGAATTAAAACCATAACACATAACTTTATGACAATAGAAAATAATACAAATAAAAAAAACCAACAGAGTATAACAACTTTTCACACAACATTTACATTGTATCAGGTATCATAGTAACCTGGAGATGATTTACAATATCACAGGAGGATGCATGTAGGTTATATGCAAACACTATGGGCCAGGCGTGGTGGCTCACACCTGTAATTCCCGCACTTTGGGAGGCTGAGGCGGGCAGATCACCTAAGGTCAGGAGTTTGAGACCAGCCTGGCCAACATGGTGAAACCCCATCTCTACTAAAAAAACAGCCAGGCATGGTGGTGCGCACCTGTAGTCCCAGCTACTCGCGAGGCTGAGGTACAAGAATCACTTGAACTCAGGAGGTGGAGGTTGCAGTGAGCCAAGATCGTGCCACTGCAATCCAGCCTGGGTGACAAGGTAAGACTCTGTCTTAAAAAAAACAACACAGCTAAAACACAATGCGATTTTACATAAGGAACTTGAGCATCTGCAGATTTTGGAATCCTCAGGGGGATTCTGTAGCCAGCTTCCACAGATATGGAGGGACAACTGGAATTGTCTCAGCATCGTTCGTTGAAGGTCCGTCCTCTCTCTGCACTGGTGATACACTATTTCATGATGCAATCTCTGAACACATGGGGATCGGTCTGTTTCTGAGATCTCCTCTTTTCTACTAATTTGTGTATTCACTTTGATTTACCCCTTCATACTTTGTTATGGCTGTTGTATATTATTTCCATTAATTCTTCAAGGCAGCATTATTTTATATACAATCCACATTTTGTTTAGATTTTTTTTCCAGAGATTTCCCACTTTCTTTGCTCTACATGTCTTCCATCTGGAATAATTCACTTCTGTCTAAGGGAACAGTCTTTAGGATTACTTTTAGGAACAATCTGGTGGTAAGAAACTTTGTTTTCATTTATTTGCAAATGTGTTTTTATCTTCATTCTTTTTTTTCCCATTTATTTATTTTATTGCATTTTAGGTTTTGGGGTACATGTGAAGAACATGCAAGATTGTTGCATAGGTACACACGTGGCAGTGTGATTTGCTGCCTTCATTCTTGATAGTTTTTGGTGGCTATAAAATTCTAGGTTGACCATCCACCCTCCCCTCTCCCCGCCATATTGAGTATCTCATTGTACAGACCTCTGGTTTCCACTGTTACGCCTCACCCACGTCTGTCTGTCTGTCCTTTCTTGTAGATATCATCATTTCCCCCATCTCCCAGCCCCTTGTTAAATGTTTAGAGATCAACATCTTTATATCTGGTGTTCTGCAGTTTCTCTGTTATTTATCCTGTTAAGAACTTATTTGGATGCTTAAATCTGGAGTGGAATCTTTCATCGGCTACAGAAAAATTTCGGCCTTCTTAAAATATTTTGCCTTTCTGGGATTCCAGTAAGTGTGTTAGAACTTCTTAATCTATCATCTAAGTCTCATAAACTCTTCCACAGTTTACATATTTTTTGGTTTTCATGCTGCTTTCTGGGTAATTATAACCTATCTTCTATTTTACTAATTTTTTCTTTTATTATGTCTATTCACCCCATATATTCAGTTATTAATATTATAATTCTAGATGCTTTATTATTTGCTTATTTAATCTTATGGCTTCCTTTTCCCTAAGATTCAAACTTGTTATTTTTCTGTAAACACAGTAAATATGTTTGCTTTACAGACAATTAAATAAGTTTGGTAGGTGTTTGT
Source organism: Sapajus apella (assembly GCF_009761245.1). Taxonomy (NCBI): domain Eukaryota; kingdom Metazoa; phylum Chordata; class Mammalia; order Primates; family Cebidae; genus Sapajus; species Sapajus apella. The sequence goes on from NW_022437075.1 coordinate 2,634,496, forward strand.
GTGTTGACTTGTTCTTGCTCAGTGTACTTTATTTCCTTGTTGTTTGGGTTATTTTAACTGTGTAGTACTTACTGACCTTAAAAATCCTTTAAGGAATAAGCCGAGGTCAAGAACCATGTCATCCTATTACCTACCTCCAGAGAACATTTCTTCTTGTTTCTTTCAGGCGTCTGTTCGGTACTAGTTTAAGGTTATGTTGTGTTTTTTTAAATACATCTTAAGGACTTTTGGAGAGCCTTAGGTGCTATATACTTAGCCTGCTACTTAAGAATATTTCTGATTAGCTTCTGGATGCTTTAAATTTTTAAAAAATATTGTATCTGACATTTTTGGTATCTTTCGGTGTCAAATACTGGCCCAGATAGCCTAACCCACCACTGTTAGAGAAAGAATGCATCTGGTGTTTTTTTACATTATTTAACATAATCTTCAAGTGAAGAATACAAAATTCTCAACTCTGATTTCCTAATGGATTAGGTAAAATCACACTGCCAAATTTCCCAAGTCTCTGGATTTTTCGGGGAAAGGGCATAATGAAATGTTATCCTAACCAGTCACTCCAAAACACTGTCACCACCGCTACAGGGTCACCCAAATATTTCTCTGTTTGACGACATGAGATTAAGTCTTTTCACTTGTCTCCTTCCTGCTTATCTCAGGCTACCTTTGATTCCCTTCTAAAGCATTCTCTGTGTTATCCACATTAATACTCCCATGTCATTTCCGGATCTCCCACCTTCATGTTTGACCCTTCTACCTGGAATTCTGGCTTTGTTTTTGCACCTGATGAAATGCATTCATAAATCTCCCTCCTACCCTGTACCTCCCAGCTTCCCAGTTCTAGTTCTCACAGGCAACCTATAATTCTATTTCTTCCAGTGACATTTGTGATTAAAAAATAGACACAAATGCATACATATGCTCCTGTCCTCCCCCCTTTTTTATAAGTATTGCATAAACTGAAGATATTAGAACTCCAGGTGTATTTAAATGTATTCATCGGGTGCAAAAATAAAGTATTTTTAAGAATTAAAGTATTTGCACGTTAATTCTCACATGTAATTTCTGGACCTCCCACCTTCACATTTTACCCTTCTGTCTGGAATTTTGGCTTTATTGTTGCACCTGATGCAATGTATTCATGAGATGCAAATGAAGTGTGGCAGAATACATACCAAATGTCATCTTAGCCATAAAATTGCCCCTCGGGTCCCAGACATAACTCTGGCTCTCTTACTCCTCTACCTGTATTCCAGTGGAGAACTATTTGCAACATATCAAAGGTGAAGATTTGTTTACACGAACATCTCTACAAGAAACTGAGGCAAGTATTTTTTAACCTTCACGTTCCCAGGCACAGCCACTACAGCCCTCCTCAGTTCCAGGTGCCCCTTCTCAGCAATGAAAACCCTTGAAAAGATGGCTTGGTCTTTAAAGAAACGGCAAAAGTCCCTACCACAGCGAATCGAGGCGGCAGTCTGGGTGTTTCAAGGCCTTGCAGAGTGTTTTCAGACCTTCATCCTTCAGGATATTGGCGCCGAGGTCTACATGGCGCAGGCTGCTGTTACGCAGAAGCATTTCAGAGACGTATTCCCAGCACTGCTCACTGAGGTGACAGTAAGCCAACCTATGGGGACAAAAACCCGAGAAGAAAAGGAGAGGGAAGAAGGAAGTGTCATCTCAGGGAAATTTGCTTCACCCCACACTGAGGGTGGTATTTCTACAATCTTGCAAACTCCCCAGCTGAGATGAAGTTCTGGCTTATCTGAAAACACCGCCTGTCATTTTTTTTTTTTTTTTTGAGGCAGAGTTTCGCTCTCATCGCCCAGGCTGGATTGCAGTGGCATAAACTCAGTTCACTGCAGCCTCTGCCTCCTGGGTTCAAGCGATTCTCCTGCCTCAGCCTCCCAAGTAGCTGGGATTACAGGCATACGCCACCACGCCTGGCTAATTTTTGTATTTTTAGTAGAGATGGGGTTTCACCTTGTTAGCCAGGCTGGCCTCGAACTCCTGACCTCGTGGTCTGCCCGCCTCTGCCTCCCAAAGTGCTGGGATTACAGACGTGAGCCAAGTGTGAGCTTTAAACCTCTGCTGTGTGGGCTCCATCAATGAGCAGATCGTAAGTCAACAGGCCAAAGCCTGAACTGCCGCCACGTCCCCCCAAACACCCACTCACATCAGGTATGTCAGGACCGTGTCTGGGCGGCACAGGGCTTCACACAGATGGCGCACGCCCTCGTCTATGCGGTTGCAGGATACGTTCAGATACTTGAGCTTCTTGTTCTTGGTCAGAATGAAGGCAAAGACTTCACAATCCACTGGTGAGAGTTCACAACTGACCAGCCTGTAGGAAGGGAACATGTCACGTTCTGCTGGTTTCCAGTTCCCAGACCCGCTCCTCTAGCTGATCCTAGGGGAGTCGGGAAGCCCGCGCTTGCTGTCCTTGAGAAACTCAGTCCTCCCAACTCTGTTCCTGACCCCTTTCCACCCGGTGTCCAGGGTACGTTGACAGCCAGCCTGAGACTCACAGTCTCAGTCACATCCATGCTTGGCTCAGCCTCCGCCAGCAACTTACCTCACTGCACTTAGAGAAAACCCCAAAACACACAGCACGATCCACAAGGCTCCTACCTGTTCCCAAGTCCCCATGTCCCAGACACCCTGGTTCTTTTCAGTTGCTTGATGACACCAGGTTTCACTAGTAAGGTATTATTCATGTTCGATCCTCCCCAAACTCATTTCCCCCAGCTCCTTTACCGAACTTGGGGTATTCTGCATGTGTGCACCCCAAGTAGAATGCTCTTTTTCCGGCCTGTGGTCAGACACATCCTTATCCTTTGGGTCTTCGCTCAAGTAGCATCTCCTCAAAGAGCATGGAAGAAGCCTTGAACCCGAGTCCAACAGGGCTCCTTTTTTGGTGGCTGGAGTTGACTTGTGTGGCCAGTAGTTGTGGTTTTGTGTTAACTTAGCCACTCTCCTTACTTACTGTCTGGCTGCCACAAAAAAAAAAAAAAATATATATATAGGCCAGGTGCGATGGCTCACACCTGTAATCCCAGCACTTTGGGAGGCTGAGGCGGGTAGATCACAAGGTCAGGAGTTCAAGACCATGCTGGCCAACATGATGAAACTCCGTCTCTACTAAAAATATAAAAATTAGCCTGGAGTGGTGACGCACACCTGTAGTCCCAGCTACTCAGGAGGCTGAGGGAGGAGAACCACTTGAACCCAGGAGGTGGAGGTTGTACTTAGCGAAGATCACACCACTGCACTCCAGCCTGGGCAACAGAGTAGGATTCCATCTCAATACATAAATAAACAGAGAAAGAGAGGAGAGAGAAAGAGGAGAGAGAAAGAGGAGAGAGGAGAGAGGAGACAGAGAGAGGAGATAGAAAGAAAAAGAGAAAGAAAGAAAGAAGTTAATCTTAACGAATTTTGGTTAGGCAATGGTTTCACAGCGATTACACCAAAAGCGCAAGAGACAAAGGAAAAAATGAAAGAGCACCTCATCAGATAAAAACTTTTGTGCTTCAAAGGACACCATCAAGAAAGTGAAAAGACAGCTCACAGAATGGTAGAAAATATTCACAAAGTATGCCTTGCATATAACTTGTCATCAGAAAATAGAAAACTCTTGCAACTCAACAAAAAGGCAAACGACCCAATTAAAAATGTGCAAAGGTGCTGCCAACACACATATGAAAAACGCTCATTAATCATTAGAAAAGTGCAAATCAAAACCTCAATGAGATACCATCTCACACAAGTCAGAATGGCTATTATTAAAAAGTCAAAAAATAATATACGCTGGTGAGGTTGCAGAGAAAAGTGTACACTTACAGATTTTTATAGAAATGTAAATTAGTTCAGCCATTAATGAAAGCAGTTTGGCAGTTTCTGAAAGAACACAGCTACCATCAACCCTGCAATCCCATTACTGGGTATATACCCAAAGGAATAGAAATCATTCTACTATAAAGACACATGGATGCTCATCACAGCACTATTCACCTAAATACCCATCAATTGTGGACTGGATAAAGAACATGTGGTACAAATGCACCATGGAATACTATGCAGCCATAAAAAAGAATAAGATAAAACCCTTTGTACCAACATGGTTGGAGCTGGAGGCCACTATCCTTAGCAAACTAACACCAGAACAGAAATCCAAATACCACATGTTCCCACTTAGAAGTAGGAGCTAAACACTGAGTACACTGTAGACACAGAGAAGGATCAACAGACACCAAGGCCTACTTGACAGCAGAGGGTGGGACGAAGGTGAAGAAGAAAAAACTGCTATGCTTATTAACATGAAATAATTTGTACACCAAACCCCCATGATGTGCAATTCACCTAGATAATAAACTTGTACATGTACCCCTGAATGTAAAATAAAAGTTTTCTTAAAATGTGCAAAGGATTTGAATATATATTTCTCCAAAGAAGATATACAAATGATCAAAAAGCAAAGGAAAAGATGCTCAACCAGCATCAATCATTCAGAACAAGCAAATCACAACCACAGTGAGATGCTCCTTCACACCCACTAGGATGGCTGTAATAAAAAATAAATATTGGCAAAGATGTGGAGAAACTGGAACCCTCATACATTGCTGGTGAGAATACAGAATTGTGCAGTCATGGAGGAAAATAACTTGGTGGTTTCTCCAAAAGTTAAATATGTGATAACTACATAACCCAGCAACTCTACTTCTGGTTATAAAAGCCCAAAAGAATTGAAAGCAGGTGTTTAAACATGAGTGTTCACAAAGCACAATTCAGAATAGCTAAAAGGTGGTAACAACCCAAACGTTCATCCAGATGACTAGAACAAAATAAGGAATATCTATACAATGGCAATATTATTTAGCCAAGAAAAGGAATAATGTACTGTTACACGGTACAATTTCGATACACCTTGAAAACATTTTGGTGAGTTAAAGTAAGCCATTCACAAACAGCACATGTGATTCAGCTTATATGAGATGCCCAGGATAGGAAAATGCAGTAACACTGAAAGTGTGTTGGTAATTCCCAGGGACCAGAGAGCTAAGGCAGTAGAAGCGAAAACGCTAGTGGGCATGGGGCTTCTTTTTGAGGTAATGAAAACATTCTGAAACTAGATAGTCATGATGGTTGCACATCCTCAGGAATATATATGAAGATCACTAAACTGTCTGTTTTCAAGTATACAATTATACTTTAAAAGTATATTTTAAAGTGTGTAAAGTACATACTTTAAAAGTATATGTTCTGTGGTATGTAGATATCGCAATAAAGTTGTTATTTTAAAAAAGGGTTTGGGTCTTTTTGTGTTTGGTTGATGCGAGGGCAGAAAAATGGCCAACGAAGACTAGTAGAGAGAAGCATTTGAATATGTGGGTACCAAAGAAGATAAATACAGGGTATTACAGGAAACCCGATTTAATTGCAAAAAAAAAAAAAAAAAACCTTGAAGTAAAACATACATACTGGAAAGTACACACAATGGTTAATGGTTAAGTGCCACCCAATGAACTATCATGAATTCAAGGCACCTGAGTTACCAGTATCCAGGTTAAGAAACAGCAGGTTAATCGTCTCCTGTACGATTGCATGGTTCGGCTGTGTCCCACCCAACCCTCATGTCCAACTGCAATCCTGGTGTTGAAGGAGGGGCCTGAGGGAGGTGACTGAATCATGGGGGTGGTTTCTAGTGGTTTAGCACCATCCTCTAGTGCTGTTCCTACGATAGAGTTCTCACGCGATCTGGCTGTTTGGAAGTGTGTAGCACCTTTCCCTTCTTTCTTCTTCCTGCTCCCCCATGTATAACGTGTCCGCTTTCCCTTGGCCTTCTGCCATGATTCTAAGTTTCCTGAGGCCTCCCCACAAGCAGAAGTCTGTACGTCCTGCAGAACCATGCTATAAAGACATACCTGAGACTGAGTCATTTATGAAGAAGAGAGGTTTAACAGCATACGTGAGAACGGAGCAACATACTGCCCAAAGCTCCAACACCAGAGCTTGCCCATCTTTGAAATTTACGTGAATAAGGCCATAGGATGCACTCTTGAGTCTGGCCCCTTGTCATCAACACTCGCTAAGATTCATCCAGTGTTTCCATATGGCTGAGCGTGTTCATTCTCATGGAATAGGAGCATGTAGCCACAGGTTTCTTATCCAACTTACTGTCAGTATTTCCAGTTCTCAGAGGTTAAGACCACCTGCTGTGAAGGCTTTAGTCCTATCTCTTAGCAAACTCAGACAGGTCCCTCTGTCGAATATGCACCTCCAGGTGGAATTTCTGGGTTACACAATCTGCCAGAATCCATGAAAGCTGAACATACACACACACACACACACACACACACAGACACACACATACAGTTTTCCAAAATGGCTGCAATAACTGACAAACTTTAACATCCCTATTCAAGTTCTCAGGAGACTAAGTTTGTGTATAAATCACAGAAGGAAAAAGTGGATGTATTAAAAATATGCATGCCCCCGCCCCCTGCAAAAGAAATACAGAGTCTTCTCCGAAATCCAATCAGAGGTCTCAATACACATGGAGGCTTACGCTAGCTCTTCTATGTTGCCCGCTGGGGAGTTCAACGCATCACAGAGGGACTTGACATCATCACGAGAGAGTTTCGTGAGGGTAAGGCTCAGGTACTTCAAATCTGGCTGATGAAAGAGCACTTCAAAGAGGTGACTGCTCTGACCAGAAAAGGAAACATTATTTATCCTGCAAAAACAAAAGTTTGGATGAGTTTCATCTAACGAGAGCATAGCCTCAACACCTGTGTTTGTCTCTTATCCCCATAAAGAACTCATTCTCCGATTTCACAGCCCAATTGACGTGGCTCACTGGTTCTCAACTTGCATGATTTGGCCCCTACAGGGACCGCTGGCAGTGTCTGGACACTATTTTGGGTATGTGGACAAGGGGAAGCTACCAGCATCTAGAGGGTGGAGACCAGGGATGCATCTTAACATCTTGCAATGCACGAACAGCCCCTATGATGAAGAACCATCTGCAACGAGACCTCTATAAGTGCCGAGGCTGAGGAACCGCTCTGGGTGTTCATTCTTTGCTTGTGCAGTTAGCCTCAACTGGAAGCTGGAGGTGGGATGAACGTGTTATCCCTGTGACATACTGGAGGCAAGGCCGATCCTCGACTCACCCGAGCTTCTGAAGGCGACAGCTGGGGTGCCTCAGCTGGTTACACCAGGTCACAAAGGCCGGCTCGCTGAGGGTGCTGTCCTGCACCTGGACCTCTCTGAGGTACCCGTTGGTAGTGAACACAGAGCAGATGTGATGCCAGCAGATGAGGCTGTAATCTGACCTGTGGGCAAGAAGAAAGGACGCGCTCTCCAGGGGCACGCCGTCAACACAAGCCATTCGCGACACATACAGGTACCACCTCTAAGGCAGAGCCCCTTTAGTCAGAAAGAACGGGATCCTTCAAGTAAGCTCACCCCATGTTGGCGGTTCTCAACCTGCAGTGACGTTTCCCCCCAGGGGACATTTGGGGATGTCTAGAGGTCTTTTTGGATGTTACAAGCTTGTGGGAGAGGTGCTTCTGCTATCTAGTGAGTAGAGGCCAGGGATGCTTCTCAACATCCTACAATGCACAGGAGAACAGGCCCAAAACATCACCAGTGCCAAGGCTGAGAAACCCTGACTGACCCAGGCAGTTTTTTTTTTTTTTTTTTTTTTTTTTTTTTGAGACAGAGTCTTGCTCTTGTTACCCAGGCTGGAGTTCAATGGTATCATCTTGGCTCACTGCAACCTCCGCCTCTGGGGTTCAAGTGTTTCTCCTGCCTCAGCCTCCCAAGTAGCTGGGATTACAGGTGTGTGCTACCATGTCAGGCTAATTTTTATATTGTTAGTAGACGCAGGGTTTCTCCATGTTGGCCAGGCTGGTCTCGAACTCCTGACCTAAGGTGATCCACCCGCCTTGGCCTCCCAAAGTGCTGGGTTACAGGCGTGAGCCACTGCCCCTGGGCTGTATGATTTTTTTTTAGAGCAGGTTTTCAAAGGTGATTTGTAGCTGAGAGGTCAAGACGCAGTGAGCGTGGTGCTATGAGAATGATATCCATTATAAGCACTCATCAGCTAATATTGAGAAAGTAGGAAACACTTCACACAGGTCCTCATATTCACTACTCACAACGTGACTGTTACTAATTTTCCCACTTCTGTCATGGGGCAACTCCAGTCACGAAAGGGCAAGGCTCACAGACAAAGTGACAGAGCTCCCAAAGGGTTGGGCCAGGATGTGAGCTGAGGTTTTCCTGATAGAAAAAAATGAGTTTCTAACCATGATCCTATACTCAACACTCCATCAGCAAAACCCACGTGGGAATACAGGTTCTGGAAAGAGAGAAAATGCCGTTAGATGTACTCACACAGAGCTGTGTGTATCCTCTTTCTTAAAGACATTCTGGATGGAAAAAGAAAGTTTCCTCAAGCTGGAGCAGTATTTTAAGCAGTAGGCAGAAACCACCAAGTCTGAGTTGTCGACAATATGGAAGCTACCTTCTTGGAGGAGGTTCACTGCCTGCCTCACAAAGGCAGGCTCCTGCATCTCAAAGAGACAGTAAAATATCGCCAAGGCATCCACCTGTCCCTGCAGATCCCCCTGCTCCCCTAAGCTCTTCAGGCACTGCTCAAGTTGCTGCTTTATCTCTTGGGACAGTTGGAAGCCAAAAAACCCATTCAGTTTTTCTTGTTCCTTTTTATTTAAAAGACCAATTAGAAAACACCCCAAAAAAATCCAATGTGGTCTCCTCGCTTTTTTAAAGTTGTTAACTAGCAACTCCTCGACACTTCTAACAGCTGGGTGAGGATGGTCAAGGTGGCTCTTGAGCAGGTAGAACATGGCGGCACAGAACTCCTGGATACACATGTGGATGAACGTGTAGGAGCTGGCCCGCTCCCCAAACTTCAGAAGAACCTTGGTGCCCAGCAACGCAGGGATGTCAGCATCCGCAATCCCGTGTCTCCTGAGGTCTTCGTCTCCAAACTCAAACGTATCGGTCCACATGCCCTCTGCAGCCAGGGCGCACAGGCCCTTCAGCTGGCACTGGCTTTGCTCGGTCGGCCCCGTGGCACCCTCAGGCGTGAACAGGTTGAAGATGAAGGAGGCATACACAGAGGTGGTGCTCTGGCAGGTCACGGCCAGGTCTTTTCCTTTCTGCATCTCTTGCTTCAGAGCGGTACACAGGAGCCAGCAGAGGAGCGGGATTTGGCATAAGGCAAACAGCTGCTGGTTCTCTCTCACAAGACTGAAGGCTTCCATGGCCCTCTTTGGGTCTTGAAAGAAGCAGCAAAAGTATACCAACCTGTCGCTCTCGTCGAATCCCCGGGGCTCATATATTTCTGAGATCGCCACCCGATCCCGGAGCTCCTTCGGGCACGTGGGCTTGACGGCAACCAGCAGGGAGGCCTCCGGGAGCATCTTCTTCCTCAGCAAGCTGCTCAGGACCACCTGCACCGGCCGCCTCTCCTTCCAGTCGCCACACAGATCCGAGTCGGGCTGGTTCACGTCGGCCTCCAGCTGTTCGAAGCTGTCAATGATGAACAGGAGTCGCTCTGGCTGGGACATGATCTCTGTTACGGGAGCAGCAGGGTCAGGCCACTCTCTGCAGATCAAGTCAGCCAAGCTCACCACCGGCAACTCCCTCATTTCTCGGCAGCAGAAGTAGAAGGCATACAGGAACCTGTCCCGGTAGATCCTGCTGTCTGACCAGGCCCACATCAGCTTCATGAGGAGCGTTGTCTTCCCAATTCCTTGCGCTCCTTGAATGACCACTGTACGTGGCTGTTTCCCGGTTTCCTTGGAAGCAAAAAGGCGGTCCAAATGGTCACATTCTTCCTGTTTGACTTCCTGGTGAAAGTACCGGTGAATATCAGTGACAGACTTGCTGGACCACAAGTGGCTGAACTTCTTCTTTGCGTGATCTTGATAGGTCTTCGTGTACCCTGAGTCAATGAGGGCAAGAGGAGGAAAAAAAAAAACCCACGGAGTTAAACATTCCTTTATACATGCTCTGTCCCTGCCATCTTTTCTTCTCAGAATGTATCTTTCCAGGGGTCTACTCACTGTGGCCCCCAGGCCAAACCTGGTCAGTCTGCTCTTGTCAATAAAGTCTCATTAGAGCTCACTACGCAGTTCACTGGTGTATGGGAACAGGTGCCTTCCTGATTCAATAGCCGAGCTGAGTAGCTGTGAGACACAGTACCACCCACAAAGCCTCATACAGAAACCATCTACACAAATCCGTAACAATGAAACAGGTGACTTTCATGCTGCTGTCAGGAACGATCTAATTTCAGCTCTGGGTGACTGACTGTAATTGGCTTTGCCTCATCTGATAATTAATCTATGCCATCATTAATTGGAACACAGCATAATTACTGGCGGTGTTGACAGTGGCTGTTCACTTCCCCAGATTTCCCCATTGTGTTGGCCCAAATAAAGGCTTTGCCATTCAGTACTTAAAAAAAAAAAAAAAAAAGTTTGCCAAATTCTGCTTTCGACAGATACACACACACGTATTCATTGCCACTATAATACCAAAATAACTGGAATATAACTGTGTGACTATCAAGACTGGTTAAATAATTTATGAAACCACGATTATACAGACATTAAAAGTAAGGAATAATCTCTTTATGTGGATAAAGAACAGGACAGTATCTATAGCAGTACTCATTCGTGTAAACAAGGTATTTAGAAACCGATATAGGCTTCACATGCAGGGACTAGGTCTGAAAGTATGCCTAAGAAGGACCTGACCTAGGCAGTCGCCTCCAGAAGGGAGACAAGGCGTTGTAAGGATAGAACGGCACCTTGCATTTATTCTGACTTTATGCCAGTGAGCTTTCTTTCAATGGCAGAATGCTCAGAAGAAAAACCAATAGAAAAACCCAGCAAACATGATGACCAAGCCCTACACATCCCACAATCCCTCAGGGCTACGATCAAGGCACAGATTCAGCTCTGCGATTTGCACCCACTCTTGTGACAGTGGAGGGAAAGGGGAGTGGAGTCTACCTTCCGCCTGTCTTATTGCCAGCTTCCATGAATGCAGACATGCTGAGCTTTTCTGTAACAGAAGCCTTGTCTCCAATTGCTATAGTTGGCCAGACACAGTGGCTCATGCCTGTAATCCCAGCACTTTGTGGGGCTGAGGCAGGTGGATCACCTGAGGCTAGGAGATCGAGACCAGCCTGGCTAACATAGTGAAATCCCGCCTCTACTAAAAATATAAAAATTAGCTGGGTATGGTGGTACAGGCCTATAATCCCAGCTACTCAGGAGGCCAGGACAGAGGAATTGCTTAAACCCGGGAGGTGGAGGTTGCAGTGACCCAAGATCACACCACTGTACTCCAGCCTGGGTGATAGAACAAGACTGTCTCAAAAACAACAATGAAAACCAATTGCTGTAGTCACTGATTTGAAGCAGCTGCAGCACTGGTGAGCTTCCTGATTTCTGAATCATAGCTGTCGTGGTGCATTTCTAAAGCCACTATTGTAACACCAGGCTTCCCACTTTCCTCACTGCAGGAGAGGCAGACGCTCCCTGGTGCTGAAGTTCTTAGAGTCATCTCTGCAGCACCAGCTTACAGCTTGTTCCTTCAGGTCAGGCCCAAAGTTTCGGCAACACAAAACTCCCTGACAGTTATCTGTTCCTTGAATAACTTGTGTGATGTTGATATTCTGCAAGTGAGTGACTGCTGATGGACTAGAGTTGTGGGGAGCTATTGTAGATGGGAAGTTTTCCCTATGCCCCTGCATAATTGTTACTGGATTTCATTGAATGGAGGTGAAAGACATAATGTAGTGCCCACAGACTGCTGGGGGTGACAGTAGGTAAGGCCACCTTAACTTATTGGGGATTCCCCCAATCTTTCGGTCCCCTGAAATCCCTAACTGGTGAAACTCCCACCTGACATTGGTGACGATCCCATTAGCATCTTAAGCTTAGTAAGTTGTTTGCCCATTCACCCGAGGCTTCCTACTTTGCTAGTCCTCTCAACTGTTCTGGAGATTTCTGTGACAAGTCTGGTTACTCATTAAGGGGAATTAAGTGGGTACAACCTCAACCCAACTGTGAAAAAGAGATAAAAGGTTTAAGTACCTACCAGGAGATCTGTCTTTAGACCTGCTTACGTTTTATTTTAGCAATATTCTAAAATATTTCTATGTGCAAAGAATGTTCTTCTTTAAATAAATTACTTTTTCGAGACAGGGTCTCACTCTGTTACCCCAGCTGGAGTCCAGTGATGCAAAACAGCTCACTGCAGCCTCATCCTCCTGGGCTCAAGTGATCCTCCTGCCTCAGCTTCTGGTGTAGCTGAGACTGCAGGCATATGACACCAAAACACTCTAGGAAACATGGAGGAATTTTTAAAATTTTGACTAGGGGCCAGGTGCAGTGGCTCATGCCTGTAATCCTAACATGTTGGGAGGCTGAGGCAGGTGGATCATCTGAGGTCAGCAGTTTGAGACCAGCCTACCCAACACATGGCAAAACCCCGTCTCTACTAAAAATACAAAAACTAGCTGGGCTTGATGGCAGGTGCCTATAATCCCAGCTACTTGGGAGGCTGAGGCAGGAGAACTGCTTGAACCCAAGGGACACAGGTTGCAGTGAGCCAAGATCGCGCCACTGCACTCCAGCCTGGGTGAAAGAGCAAAACGCTGCCTCAAAACAAACAAAAATTGGACCGGGGGAAAGGTTTTTCCCAAGTAACGTTCCAAGTCAAGAAAATGTGCAAGAAAGGCTAGCACTGCCACAAATGAAAAATCTCAAATTATCTTATTTCAAACCCGTTATTTTAATCCTCAATATTAAGAAAATTTCCCCCTAACTACTACCAGAAGCAATTCCTATTTCACTGGAAACAAGACATTCCAGGTCCTCAATGTATTCAATGTCTCATATTCAAATTCTGGCACTGAAAATTACCAGGCATACTAGGAAACTGTATGACCAAAGATGAAGAGTATAATAAAAAAAAAAAAAGAAAGAAAGAAAAGAAAAAAACAGTAGAAAAAGACCTATAAATGTTAAAATCTTTATACAAATTTTTAAAATGCTCAAAAAATAGAAGATGGGATATTCAGGAAAAGAAGGAAATCTGTGAAAAAGGCAAACTGCATAAATAAAACATGTTAACTAAATATAAGAAATCAACAGATGGATGTGTTCACAGATGAGAAGCAGGTGAATAGGGAATCAGGGAAGAAGAAAATTAGTTATGAAAACCTAGACTAAAGCACAGAGACAAAGACATAAGGACGCAGAGAAAGGACACGTGGGACACAGTGTAAGAGCCTTGGCTGGGTGCAGTGGCTCATGCCTGGAATCCCAGCACTGTGGGAGGCTGAGATGGGCAGATCACCTGTGGTCAGGAGTTCAAGACCAGCCTGGTCAACATGGCGGAATGCTGTCTCTACGAAAAATACAAAAATTACCCAGGTGTAGTGGCACATGCCTGTAATTCCAGCTACTCGGGAGGTTGAGGCAGAACAATCACTTGAACCCAGGAGATGAAGGCTGCAGTGAGCCAAGATCGCACCACTGCACTCCAGCCTGGGCGAAAAGCGTCTCAAAAAAACAAACAAAAAAAGTCTAGGCCAGCATGGTGGCTCATACCTATAATCCCAGCACTTGAGGAGGCTGAGGCAGGTGGATCACCTGAGGTCAGGAGTTCAAGACCAGCCTGGCCAACATAATGAAACCCCATCTCTAGTAAAAATAAAAATATTAGCCAGGCATGATGGCAGGCGTCTGTAATCCAGCTATTTGGCTACTCGGGAGGATGAAGCAGGAGAATCACTTGGACCTGGGAGGTGGAGATTGCAGTAAGCCAAGATCGTGCCACTGCACTTTAGTCTCGGTAACAGGGCCAGACTAAAAAAAAAAAAAAAAGAGAGAGAGTGTAGGCCAGCATCGTGGTTCATGCCTGTAATCCCAGCATTTTGGGAGGGCAAGGCAGGAGGGCCACTTGAGCCCAGGAGTTTAAGACCAGCCTGGGCAATACAACGAGAGCTTGTCTCTATAGAAAAATTTTATTTTAAGTTAGCCAGGTATGCAATTAGCCAAGCATGGTGGCACGGTGCCTGTAGTCCCAGCTACTTGGGAGGCTGAGGTGTGAGATCATTTGAGCCCAGGAGGCTAAGGCTGCAGTGACTCATGATGGTACCACTGCACTCTACCTTGGGTGACAGAGCCAGACTCTATCTTGAACAAACAAGAAAGTCCAGGATGTGTAACTGGAGTCCCAGAAGAGACAAGAATGAAGTACACAATGGCTGAAACTGAGAACTGAAGAATGTTACTGAACCTCAGACACAGCCGGGCATGGTGGCTCACACTTGTAATCCCAGCACTTTGGGAGGCCGAGGCAGGAGAATCACAAGGTCAGGAGTTCGAGACCAGCCTGGCCAACATGGTAAAACCTTGTCTCTACTAAAAATACAAAAATTAGCTGGGCATGGTGGGTAGGTGCCCATAATCCCAGCTACTCAGGAGGCTGATGCAGGAGAATCACTTGAACCCAGGAGGCGGAGATTGCAGTGGGTCAAGATGGTACCACTGCACTCCAGCCTGGGCAACAGAGCGAGGTTCTGTCTCAAAAACAAACAAACAGATGCAAGAATATCGAAGAGTCCCAATCAGGATGAAAACAAATCCACAACAGGCAGATTGAAGTAGGGGCAGCTGAACAAAGACAAAGAAAAACAATTAAACATAAGTCATAAGAGCTGTCTCCTGCCACTGATATTGAAAATGTGCAAATTAAGTTAACAATCCTTGTGAGGGGATAAATATAGACGTGACCCTAAAAACCATATTGCTTATAGATCATAGCTTCTCTGACGGGAACTTCCGCTTGCTAAACACACAATTACACCAGTCAATCTCTGTTCATTGCATCCTCTATGGCAGGTGTTAATTGCTTTTGCAAATAAGTCAAGTGCATGGTTCCTATGCCACAACTTCACCTCAGAGAGTTTCTGGCTTGGCTCCAAGTTCTCAGCTTAGGGTAAAAATCATTGGTGACCCAGATAAAGGTACAATACAGGTTAGGACATGATAGCCACTGACATTTTACGCACACGTAACCACCAGGTCTAAGAGAACGTTTCCTGCCTGAAAGGTTAGTATTTTCAGGTCAGGCGTGGTGAACCATGCCTGTAATCCCAGCACTTTGGGAGGCCAAGGTAGGTGGATCACCTGAGGTCAGGACTTCAACACCAGCCTGGCTAACATGGTGAAGCCCCGTCTCTACTAAAAATATGAAAAGGTAGCTGGGTGAAGTGGCAGGAGGCTGAGGCAGGAGAATCCCTTGAACCTGGGAGGTGGAGGTTGTAGTGAACCAAGATTGCACCACTGCACTCCAGCCTGGGCAACAAAGTGAGACTCCATCTCAAAAAAAAAAAAAAAAAAAAAAGATAATATTTTCCCATAGCACATTCTGGCATTCTGCTCTTGTTGTAGACAGGCAGAGATCATTTACCAAAATTAGGACCAGTTTTGATTGTAAGAAGCCTTGCCTCTTCCCAGCCTCACTCACCTGTCCTCTCTCTTGTGACCTTCACACAGAGATCCTTTCTATCCATCTTTTGAAAGATTCTTAAGGTCACATTCCAAGCTTGCTGTTCTTCATAGTGCTTGATCAAGAGGTTTGCAAGTTCTTCCCGGGATGCTTTTTTGACTTCAGCCCAGGGAATCGGCTTGAGTTCAAGATGCGAAGTCAATTGCTTGAGATGTTCCTTAAATTTTCTGAACTCCTCCTTTTTGAGCTCCTCCAGGTACCACATAAGGCCAAAATCAGAGAAGAAAGAGGCTGCCATCTTGTCCAAAGCAGAGATACCAGTCCTCAAAGAGACAGTGACCAGGAGCAATAAATAAATAAAACCTGCAGAAAATTCAGGAAAGTGCCAAGGTATTACAAATAAATGGAGCAAGATTACTGATTTCTTGTATAGTATCTTGCTAGTTTTGGGGGGATGGGAATGAGGGTGGAAAGTTAGGTTCATCTCACCTTCTCATTGAAATGGTCATGAAAAGTCTCACTAATAGATGGGAGAATCGTAGATAAAATAATCCAGACGAGAATCCTAACCTATAGTGCCCTGACATATCTTCAAAATCCAATCAAATATAGGCTTTATATTTTTTAGAAATTACATTTAAATGTAGAAACGACATTGTAAATCCAGAAATTACATTTTTACATTTAAATACGGAAATTACACTGTAAATATGGAAATTACATTTTTATAAATATAGAAATGACATTGTAAATATAGAAATTACACTGTAAATACAGAAATAACATTTTTACATTTAAATATAGAAAATTACTGTAAATATGGAAATTACATTACATTTACAAATAGAAATTAAAGTGCAAATAAAGAAATTTTTTTTTTTTTTCTTGAGATGGAGTTTTACTCATGTTACCCAGGCTGGAGTGCAATGGCGCAATCTCGGCTCACTGCAACCTCCGCCTCCTGGGTTCAGGCAATTCTCCTGCCTCAGCCTCCTGAGTAGCTGGGATTACAGGCACGCACCACCATGCCCAGCTAATTTTTTGTATTTTTAGTAGAGACAGGGTTTCACCATGTTGACCAGGATGGTCTCGATCTCTTGACCTTGTGATCCACCCACCTCAGCCTCCCTAAGTGCTGGGATTACAGGCTTGAGCCACCGCACCCAGCCTAAGAAATTACATTTTTACACGTAAATATAGAAATTGCATTTTTCTCAGTAAACAATACAGTAGGCATGCCCCACAAATGTAGTGAATTGATTTTGACAAAGGCGCAACAAGGAGGATCGTCTCTTCGATGAATGGTACTAGAACAACTGGAAGTTCCTCCCTGGCTCTCTTTCTCCTTATCTCTTCCTCTGACTCTATTATGTGGGGACATAGAGAGAAGGCAGCCATGTACAATCCAGAAAGAGTCTGCACCAGGAGTGGTCCCTGCTGGACTTTGATTTGAACTTCCAGCCTCCAGAACTATGAGGAAATAAATTTCTGTTGATAAGCCACACAGTCTGAACTATTTTGTGACGAGCTATAGTAATGATCCCGGACACAGAGTCTTCATCTGTGGTATTTAGTTATGGTCACACTCCGCCCAGGGCCTGGAAGCATACAGACACCCTAGTGGCAATCGGGACGCCCAGTGTCCAGATCAGATCTTGGTGTCTAAGACCACTTCCTGACAAAAGAAACCCAGGGCAGACTGAAAGAGCCCCCAGTAGCTAAAACTGTAACAACTTGAGCAAGAAGCATGTGTGTACCTATGCAACAATCTTGCATGTTCTTTACATGTACCCCAAAACCTAAAATGCAATAAAAAAAATAAATAAAACTTGAAAAAAAAAAAAAAAGAAGCAGCAGAAGAATTCCAAGTAGTTTATATGGATGGATTCTTCCCCTTTGAGGAAAGGCAGCCTAACTCCCCACCTCTTAAGTGTGGTGTATGAGTCTGTTCTCATGTTGCTGATAAAGACATAACCCGAGACTGGGTAATTTATAAAGAAAAAAGTGGTTTAACGGACCCACAGTTCCATGTGGCTGGGGAGGTCTCACAATCATGGCAGAAGGCAAAAAGCACATCTTACATGGCGCAGACAAGAGAAAGAGGACCGAAGAGAAGGGGTTTCCCCTTATAAAACCATCAGGTCTCATGAGACTTCTTTACTACCATGAGAACACTATGGAGGAAACCACCCCATGACTAAATGACCTCCCACCAGGTTCCTCCCACAACATGTGGGAATTATGGGAGCTAAAATTCAAGATGAGATTTGGGTGGGGACACAGACAAACCGTATCATGTGGGTTGTAGATAGGGACTTCTTTTTAAAGAATACAGTATAAAAAAGGGAGTAGGGAGTAACTTCAGAGTGGAGAGCCCAGTCAGACACCTAAGTCAGGAGATCAAGGTGAATGTGGGTGGGAAGGGATGGTGACAGCATATGATATGAGAAGGGCACCTTTCCTCCATGGTCTTCCTCCCCAAAGCCCCAGTCTCACCATGACATAAACATCACATAAACATCACATAAACCCAACATGAAGGGTGGCCCACAAATACCCGACTAGTGCTTCTCAAAACTTTCAAGATCACTGAAAACAAGGAAATCCTGAGAGCAGTCCTAGCATAGAGAAGCCAATGGAGACACAGCAATGAAACATAATGGGGGATCCTAGATGAGGTCTGGGCACATAAAAAGGAAATTGGGGGCTGGGATGTGGTGGCTCACGCCTGTAATCCCAGCACTTTGGGAGGCCGAGGCAGGCAGATCATGAGGTCAGGAGTTCAAGACCATCCTGGCTAACATGGTGAAACCCTGTTTCTATTAAAAACACAAAAAATTAGCCAGACATGGTGGTGTGCACCTGTAGTCTCACCTACTTGGGAGGCTGAGGCAGGAGAATCACTTGAGCCTGGAAGATGGAGGCTGCAGTGAGCTGAGAGCTGCCACTGCACTCCAGCCTCAGTGACAGAGTAAGACTTTGTCTCAAAAAAATACACACACACACACACACACACACACACACACACCCCTCAAGGGTCAATACCATAAGGAGAATTAGGTAAGTAAACAATCACAGCAGAATACTTTATCAATTTGTTCCAATAATTAAATAAACAAGTTAAAAAGAAAATAAAGGGTTTAAAGACAATGGATAAATTTTACCTTGTGGACACAGACCTTTTCATCCAGTAACTGGAAAAAACACATTAAGACAGAGGAATCATCTGCAAGTGTCGGCCATACACTGATCCTCAAGGCAAGTTTCAATATATTTCAAATAATATAAATTACACAGAATATTCTGATAATAGTTTATGGTAGAAATTGACAATGAAATGAAGGACTTTCCAGAATCAAGAAACATAATTGTAAGAAACTGATAAAAAGAAAATATTGGATCTAAGATTTTGAACTGAACATTTAATGCTACATATAAAGTGAGTGAAATGCAGCTAAATCAGGGCCTAGAAAAATGTGCTACTTCAAAGGTATAAAAAAGGAAGGTTGAAAATTCATAAGCTAACTATACGTTTAGTTAAAAAGCAAAACATACCAAAAGTAGAAAAAATAATCAATGAAATAAAAATCAATACAAGACTCAGTAAAAAGTAGATTCTTTGAAAATATAAACTCGATAACCCCAAACAAGTCTGATGAATGTGACATGAGCAACAAATACCAGGAACAGAAGAGGAGGCATCACTACATATCCCACAGATATCAAAAATAGAGACTATTAACATTTTTATGCCAATAAAACTGATAATTTTGTTCAAATATATAAATTCTTAGAAAATGACAACTTCCATCTATTTTGTGTGTGTGAAGTTCTGAAAGCTTTTTTTTTTTTTTTTTTTAAACCGGTGAAACTCTTCCCCCAGAGAAAACTTCAGGCTCAAATATCTTCATCAGCAAATTATGTCAAAATTTAAATTTATTTTTCCAGAAACTAGGAAAGAGAACATGTGTGTAGATGTACATGTATGAGCATGTGTGTGTATGTATGTGAAAGTGAGAGAGCACACACACACATTCTCAAACTGAGGCATAGCCTGGATCATGAAAACAGGTTTACATCATTCTCAGCAAACTAACACAGGAATAGAAAACCAAACACTGCATGTTCTCACCTATAAATGGGAGTTGAACAATGAAAACACACGGACACAGGGAAAGGAATATCACAGACTGGGGCCCTGTGGGGGGTGTCGGGGGGAAAGGGGAGGCAGAGCATTAGGACAAATACCTAAGGCATACAGGGTTTAAAACCTAGATGACAGGTTGATGTGTGCAGCAAACCACTATGGCACATGTATACCTATGTAACAAACCTGCATATTCAGCAAATGTAACCCAGAACTTAAAGTAAAATTGTTTTAAAAGTTTAGTGTAAGAATTTGCATGTACAGTCCACTTGTGAAAACAAATGCAAAAAAATTTTTTTAATCCATAAGTGTAAGGTCTGTACATTAAATAGTTATCGTTCTATTAATGTCTTTTTTCATAGTGTGGTTATCAAAAGAGCTTTTTCTTATTTTTAGAACATAAACCCTGAAGCATTTAGGATAAAGTATGAGGTATAAATTTGTATAATGTGTACAAATCTTGAACAGATCAGGAAAAACATCTAAGTGTAGAGAGACAGCAAATAAGGTAATCTTTTAACATTTGCTGATCCCAAGGATATATTCCTGCACCTGTACCCGAAGTGCAAAACCACATCAATTTTTTAATAGTTTACTAGTTTCCTTGGGCTAGCATGACAACATACCATGAACTAGGTACCTTAAAACAACAGAAGCCTACTGTCTCATGGTTCTGGGGCCTAGATGTCCAAAACCCGTGTTGGCAGGGTGGTGCTCTCTGAAACCCAGTGGCACCCTTCCTTGCTTCTTTCTAGCTTCTGTGGTTTGCTGGCAATCTGTCATTCTTTGGTTTGCTGCTATGTAATTCCATTCTCTGACTTTATTGTCACATTGCATTCTGTTTGTCTTCATGTGGCCATTTTTGTTGTTGTTGTTATGGAGTCTTGCTCTGTCACCCAGGCTGGAGTGCAGTGACTTGATCTCAGCTCACTGCAACCTCTGCCTCTCCAGTTCAAATGATTCTCCTGCCTCAGCCTCCCGAGTAGCTGGGATTACAGGCACCTGCCACCACACCCAGCAAATTTTTTTTATTTTTAGTAGAGACCAGGTTTCACCATGCTGGCCAGGCTAGTCTCAAACTCTAACCTCAGGTGATCCACCCACCTCGGCCTCCCGAAGTGCTGAGATTACAGGCAGGAGTTACCACACCCAGCCACAGGTGGCCTTTGTCATATAAGGACACCATCATTAAGCTAGGGGACCCACCCACTCCAGTATAACCTCAACTTAACTAATTACATCTGCAACAACCTTATTTTGTTACCCTATAAAGGGGTTAGGACTTTACCAATTTTTTTTTTTTTTAGGGTTGAGACACAATTTAACCCGTAAAAGTAAATATCAATTTTTATTGATATAGAAACATATTCTCTCTATATACATTTATTTCACGGTCTAAACAAATGGTATAATTGGAGGAGGGGGATGAAAAGAGGTTGGCTAATGGATACCAAATTACACCTGGGGAAGGAATGGTTGCTGGTGTTCTGCAGCATTGTAGATTGAATATGGTTAATGGTACCTTGCTGTGTTTTCTAAAAGCTAGAGGAGGGTTTTTGTAACTTTTAGGTTCAGGGGTACAGGTATATTGGTTCGTTATATAGGTAAAGTCGTGTCACAGGCATTTGGTGTATAGATTTTTTCATCTCCCAGTTACTAAGCACAGTACCCGACAGCTGTGTTTTCCTGACCCTCTCCCTCCTCCCATCCAAGGAGAAGATTCTCAATGTTCCCAACACAACAAAATGATACACGTATGAGGGGATGGATATGCGAACTACCCTGATCTGATGATACGTATACATGTACCAGAATACACCATTGGCATGAGTCAACTAAGAAGGAAAGTGTGATTTCTTTTTTTAAAGTCCCATCCCGGAATTATAGTATCAAAGATGTTTCTGCCCTAGGTCAGAGGGCAAGCTCACGAGAGCAGAGTGGGCCCGGGTCTCACGGTTCTCGGGAAGTACCCCCCACCTCGCCCCGGTCTCCCTGTGTTCTCCAGCTTCTCCCACGTTTGTGTCAATCGCTACGAAGAATCTAATCAGCACATTCCCACCCTCGAAGCTCCAAGGCCTCCATTCCTGGCGGGTGTGATTTTCCCGGCATTTGTGTGCGACCCCTCCCCCACCTCTCCCGCCCATTCTTCCCACAGGTCTCAGTCAGTAGACAGGGCGTTCATCCACCCCGCTAAGTGGAGAGACGGGAAACGCCGAGCAAACAGAATGGAGAGGCCCGGCTGGGGTGGATCCGGACCACGAAAGGAGGCAGGGCGGAAGGGGAAAAGAAAAGGAAGGCCCAGAGAAGCACAGGAAATCGGCAGACAAAAGAGACGCACAGCCCAGCACGACGCGCTGACTCACCGCTCCCGCCTTCCTGGTCCTCAGTGATTGGCGGCCGCTGGAGGGAGGAAAAGATTCATGGTGCCATCTGATTGGCCGATGAATTGCTCGCTTCTGATTGGCTCAAGGGGGCTTTTGATGAACGCATCCGGAAAATATGTGAAATGAAACTGACGCCGCCCAGTGGGGAGAGGCTGGTCTAGACCTTTGCTCCCAGTGTTCTGCAGAGCCGGGGTTGTTTCAGGCTGAGGTTCCCATTTAGGATTCCCAGGGTTGCCAGCTGCAGGGATGTTCCTCCAGTCTCTCCAAAATGGTTCATTTGGAGAATGGGGGTGGCTCTGTTCATAATTTAAATGCTTAATTCCTTCCTACATCCTAAACTCCTGGAAACGTGATGTGGCTCAACACCTTTCTGCATATGCCTAATTTATTCCATCTCAGTGACAATATTCCCCACATCTAATAATATGAAAATAAAATGTTGAAGATGTGACACAACATCTTTTTGACGTGACTAAACCTATAGTGCAAGAATATTTTTTTCTTTTTTTTTTTTTTTTTAAGATAATGTCTCACCCTGTTGCCCAGGCTGGAGTGCAGAGAAGCTATTTCGGCTCACTGCAACCTCCACCTCCCAGGTTTAAGCAATTCTCTTGCCTCAGCCTCCCGAGTAGCTGGAATGACAGGCATGCACCACCACTCCCAGCTAATTTTTGCATTTTTAGTAGAGACAAGGTTTCACCATGTTGTCCAGGCTGGCCTCAAATTCGTGACCTCAAGTGATCCACCTGCCTCGGCCTCCCAAAGTGCTGGGATTAAAGGTATGTGCCACTGTGCCTAGCCTAAAAGAACTTAATGGATATCTGCTACCAACTTTATGTGTATGCAGAACAGGTGCTACGTTTTTCAGACACGAGGTCAATATTTCATCATTGGGCATGGTTTTCATTCTATTTCAGCTTCCCCACAATCATTACAGGCTTCTTCTGAGTTCATCCCAAACCTCAGAGTTCTAGGAGCTATCCTTTTACAATCACAATTTTACTTCCTCCTTATAAGAATCCTCAGTTCAGTGTTATGATGACGATGATCCTGGTTATGAAATACGGAGTGTAGAGAACATAATGAAAAATGTAAGGAATTACTGTATTCATAACACAAGTCTCTCTGGTCCAGAACCTAGATTGAGCCATTTCTTGCCTCTTTTGTGAAATGCCTTTTCACTGTTTTCCTTTTATTTCTATTGGTTGTTTTCTGTTTTTATTTGCATGAAGTTCTTTACATATTCTGAAAGAGTGGCTTGGTCAGTTATGTATGATGCATATATTTTCATGTATCTCATCCCAGTTTGTGGTTTGTAGTTTTTTTAATAAGGACCATTCACGGAGGCTGGGCACAGTGGCTCATGCCTATAATCCCAGCACTTTGGGAGGCCGAGGCGGGCGGATCACCTGAGGCTGGGAGTTCAAGACCAGCCTGACCAACATGAAGAAACCACAGTCTCTACTAAAAATACAAAAAATTAGCCCAGCATGGTGGTGCATGACTATAATCCCATCTACTCGGGAGGCTGAGGCAGGAGAATCACTTGAACCTGGCAGGCAGAGGTTGCAGTAAGCTGATATTTTGCCGTTGCACTCCAGCCTGGGTAAAAAGAGCGAAACTCCATCTCAAAAAAAAAAAAAAAAAAAGGACCATTCATGGGACAGTTTTTATTTAAAATGAAATCAGATTGATCAAAATTACTTTGTTTTATAAATTTGAGGTCTTGCTGACAAAAATCATTCCCTACTCCAACTCATGAAGATATCTAATATTGTCTTTTAAAATGTGATAGAGCTTTGCGTTTCACACAGAAGTATTAAGTCACTGGTAATTACTTTTCTCTAAGGCAGGGAGAAGGGATCCATTTTTTTTCCATTTAAATACAAATGGAGCCAGCTCCATTTAATGAATAGTTCAACAACTCCACTGCCCAGCAATCTGTTATAAACCACCTTTTCATGTTTGCCTACATTTGTTTCTGCGTTCTGTGTTTTGTGTCACTGATTGATTTGTTCATCCATGTGCCAACAAGTCTTAATTATCATAGCTTTTTAATTAAATCTTTATAGGGTTGGTCCAGTTCAATCATCATTCCTACCTCCACCTACCTGTGTGCTTCGGGAGTCTCTTGGCTTGTATTGGTCCCTTCTGTTTTCCACATACATTTAGGAATTACATTTTGATATAAAAATTTCTATTGGGTTTTTATTGGCATTTCACTGAATATAAAGGTCTATTTGGGAGCATATTAAATCTTCATAATCATAATAATTCCTGTATAAGAATGTAAAGTTATCTTTCATTTTTTTTTTTTTTTTTTTTTTTTTTTTTTTTTTTTTTTTTTTTTTTGAGACGGAGTTTCGCTCTTGTTACCCAGGCTGGAGTGCAATGGCGCGATCTCGGCTCACCGCAACCTCCGCCTCCTGGGTTCAGGCAATTCTCCTGCCTCAGCCTCCTGAGTAGCTGGGATTACAGGCACGCACCACCATGCCCAGCTAATTTTTTGTATTTTTAGTAGAGACGGGGTTTCACCATGTTGACCAGGATGGTCTCGATCTCTTGACCTCATGATCCACCCGCCTCGGCCTCCCAAAGTGCTGGGATTACAGGCTTGAGCCACCGCGCCCGGCCCGTTATCTTTCATTTTTAAGAATCTTTTATGTAAAACTGTATATCGCATTCAATAAAGTTTACATTCTCTTATAATAATTATTTCTAGTTTATATTTTTCTTGGAACTGCACATGGCATCCTTTAAAATTTAAATTTCAATTAGTTATTTTTTAGAGAAATACAATCAGATATTTATGTTGATTTATATTCACCAAAGCTGCTTTGAATCCTAACAATGTATCAATAGAATTAAGGGGAGAGAGTTTGCAGGGATATTCAAATTATCTCAAATATGACAATTTTGCCTCTTTCAGATAGATCCCTTTTCTTGTCCCTGTGAATTGGTATACTGTGTTGAAATTATAGTGGTGATGGAGGCCTTGTCTGTTCTGTGTCTTATTGTCAAGGGTATTCTTGCCGGGCGCGGTGGCTCAAGCCTGTAATCCCAGTACTTAGGGAGGCCGAGGCGGGTGGATCACGAGGTCAAGAGATCGAGACCATCCTGGTCAACATGCTGAAACCCCGTCTCTACTAAAAATACAAAAAATTAGCTGGGCATGGTGGTGCGTGCCTGTAGTCCCAGCTACTCAGGAGGCTGAGGCAGGAGAATTGCCTGAACCCAGGAGGCGGAGGTTGCGGTGAGCCGAGATCACGCCATTGCACTCCAGCCTGGGTAACAAGAGTGAAACTCCGTCTCAAAAAAAAAAAAAAAAAGGGTATTCTTTCATCATTTTCCCATCCAGTATGAGATTTTTGGTTGCTTTTGCTTTTTTGGAACCCTTTACTGGGTGAAGGAAATTATTTCCTAATTTACAAAGATACATCTAAAAGCATGACTACATGTAGACTCTTTTATATTTCCCCTCTTGCACCTATTAAGATGCCCCTATTTTTCTTTAATCTGTTCAATATGAGGAGTTATATTTATCAGTCATACCCAGAGCATACGCCCTCGTGACTAAAGCAGATACACGCGCATGGGAGTGAGTCGTCAGTCGTCGTTAAAGGTCTCCAGGTGATTCCAATAGGCAGTCAAGCCGGGACCCCTGGGTGGAGGATCTAGGAAGTGCCTCTGCAAATTCTATCACTTGTTAAACATGCCTTTGGTTGCATTCATTCCACAAATATTTGTGGTTTCCCTCAGATTTGAAAGGATCCTTGCTAGGTGGCGATATAGACTAAACAGCGTATTCCCCTCACGGAGTTTATTGTATAGATGTTATCTGAAATTGAGGTTATCGGTGGAGAAGTTATTTCCTTCTGGCACTGCCCAAAACAATTGTTTTGGAGGTTCTTGCTTAGATGCCCCATGAGCTCCAACATCATAAACCGGGTCTGGACTGTCTTCTAATCAGCAGACCCTGTTTAGTCCTGGGTGGAGAAAGACAACTGGGGCATGTGGGTAGAAACACCCAGGTGCATCAGTATTTCCCTTCCATAGCGAAGGTTATCAAGAACCCACCTTAGCCAATAGAGAGGGGAATCAGCTGGCTAATCACGGGGCAGGCACAGCCTTTTTCTTCCCACTTCCGGGCTTGCCTGCTTTAGACCAGCTGGGGAGCCCTGGTGTCAGCGTGGTGAGTTACCTTTCTGGCCGATTTGCGTCTTTGGATTTTAAAGTCTTTTTTGTTACATTGTCACATCAGTTCTCTAGCTTTCTCTTTGGTTAGAAGCTGGAAATAATATGGTGGGCAATAAAATGACTGAAGTCACTAAAGGCAAGCCAAGCTGCTTTACCTTTTCCAAATTTACGTGGGTGAACCTGTGTTGTCCTTTTTTTTTTTTTTTTTTTTTTTTTTTTATATTTTTTTTTTACAAAAAAATTTTTTTTTTTTTTTACTCTCTCACCAGGGGGGGCTGGGGGGTGTTTTTGCCCCACTCCCTTTCCCTCCC